>NW_010265913.1:0-15834 GCF_000690775.1 Eurypyga helias
GGCGGGGGGAGACGCGGGGGTGCGCCTTCTCTTGCAGGGTCTGGCCTTGTGCCTAAAAGGCGGCTCTCTTCCAGTTCACGTCGACCAGTACCACTTCTACTTCGACATCAGCGCCATGGAGAAGGGCGAGCAGATGCTGAAAGCCGAGTTCAGGGTCTTCAAACTGAAGAGGACACATGTGTCTAGAAGGTCTGATGTGAAACACTTCTGCAAAGTAAGCAGGGAAATAATCTTTGTTATTAAGCTGTTACTTGTGCTTTCGTTGTTAATACTGAAAATGATGAGTGCAGCCACTTAGCACATAAACCTGTCTGCTTTATTTTTATTTTACTGTCATCCTCACTTGGTGGTTTTTTTTTTTTTGTCTCCAACATGCAAAGTAGTAGGCACAAGGTTTTGGCTTGGGCAGTATGTGGTCCTTTTGCATACTATGGCAGTGAGTTCTCCCTCAAGATACCTATGTCAGACCTATCTCAAACCATACCGTACTTTTCTGGGATTTGAGATGTTTTGAAATTCGTATCAAAATTTATCTGATTGAATCGCTGTAAAAAATAATAATAGCAATCAGACATTCATAGGAAAATAGGGCAGGTGAGGACTCTGATGTTGAGTGTATCTGTTCCTTTGTCGAAAGACAGGATTGGACTTTTTTGCAAACCTGAAGACAGATGTGGAGGAGCAGAAGACTTTCATGGTATCAAATATTTAAAATAGAAGAGAGAGAGTCAGGATATTTTTCTGTAGTATCAAACAGTCCAGTATCTTGCTTTGGAACACATCTATAAGTAGATGTAGGTAGTGATAGTTGTTTTTCTGTTGAACTGTCCAAAACGTACTTTTTGCTTGGTCTGGAATCATAGCCGAGTTTTAAATCTATGGTGCAGAAATGTGCTTAATCTTCATCCTCCTTTTTTTTGCTGGAAGAACAATTGGTTCTATTTCTTACTGTTTGTGGTACTGGTCTTCTACAGGTGGAAGTGTATGAGCTGTTGCAGAGTGGAAGTAAGCCACAAAAAAATCTCATTGCATCAAGATTATTGTCCCTGTACACCGAAGGCTGGGAAGTATTCAATGTCACGCAGACGGTAAGCAGAGAACTCTGACTTAATTTTAATTCTAAATCTCGTAAAAATGACAGTCAGCTCTTAATTCCAGCATTGCCTTTATGCTGCATTTTGTGGTCACTTCAAATGTAAGGGTAGCAGCAGAGGGAGAAGCTTTTTCTACGCTTAAAAGTACACCTGGTGCTACCTGAATTGAAGAGAGGTGTTTATATGCTGCGAGCAGCACAGGCATCATGAGAATTGGTGAGTCGATAGGAGGGACATCAGGCAAAGTACGTCCCTGCGATTAAAACATGTTAAGTCTTAGGCTGCCAAAGAAGGCAGCATTGATTGTGTGCTAAGCGTGTTTTCACTTCTCTTTTTTGTTCTGGTGACATTACTAAAGAGCAGGTGTGCAGTGTGCTTTAATGTTGTGTTTCTGGAATTTATTAGGGTTGGTTTGTTTTTCATTTAACTTACTCTGTAGACCTATTTGTTAATTTCAAGATTTGTTTTGTAGATATCCTTAAACTCTAAGATTGTTGAAGAATGCCTTTCATAGTGGAGGGTAAAAAACCACGCACCACTCACGCCCTCCACCGCTCAAAAAAACCACCTTAAAAGTATGCAGTCTTTTGGGTTTCAATCTGTGCTCTTGGACAGTGTTTTTTGTTGCCTAAGCTTTATGATCAGACTGGACAGCATGCTTGGATGGTTGGTTGAGTTGCATCTTAAGTAATGATGGCCACGCTTGAAAATAACCTGGTCTTATCTATTAGTCTGTAATTATAACATTAGACAAAGTAAATTGGCTTGATTGCATGTTAACTTCTTCAAATGCCATGTTTGTTAAATTTAAGTGAGTTCTAATGGTATGGAAAGTCCGGAGAGTTCGTATTGTTCTGTTACTAAGATTGCTGCGCAATATAAATTCCTGGCTAAAGCCAGAGAGTATTTATTTTAATGTTAATTTTAACTCCTAGACTAATGCATTACTAGTGAATTCTCTGAAATTAATTATCTTCCTGTAAATGCAGCTTTGGGGAATGCATATGGTATTTTGTATTTTTAAATGTTGAATTACTGGTTTAAATATTAAACTCAATTGAGTCCCAGCTATAGTTACCTCACTTTTGCCATAATATATGTTCTTAATGCTCTCATAGCTTGTTGCCTGTTCCCTTTTCCTAATATAAACATTGCTTAATCGTAATGCTGCAATAATAATATTGAAACAGTATTTTTTTCATTTCCCTTTTATTACCAGGTTTCCAAGTGGGTTGGAAACAGCAGCTCCAACCATGGCTTTTTGATAACTTCAACACATGTATCCAACAACAGAATTGAGCACAACCTGGTTAAGTTTGCCAAGAGCCAGGGCACTTTGCAGGAGAGTAGAAATGCTCTCCTTGTCCTCTTCACCAACAGTAACAAACGGAGGTCTTACAACTTTGTACCCTCTTCCACAAGTAAGTTCACACGACAGCAGCAGCTGTTTTAGAATATGGACCTCCTGTTCATCTTCTGTTACCCTCTGCTGTCTCAAGTATACCTAATCTCAGTATTTACCAGCAGTGTTGAACAGGTTTGAAGCTTTGTGACTGATCAGAGTTTGATTTGGTAGTTCCTACTAGTAGATCACCCAGCATCTTAAATTGCCTCTCCTTCAGAAAACCTGTATTTGCAGGAAATATTCATAAAGCCCAGAGGGGAGTCTGGTTTATTTTGTTTATGAAGGGATGGGAGTTCTATTTTTTACATTACTATTTATATTATTTCTACGGTGGTGAAGTTTGCATGAAAATTGTAGATTAGGTTTAGGCTAAAAAAACATAGTGACCTGGAAAACTTTGTGAAAATGCTGGTAAAGCAACTGTAAGTAGAGTTATTAAGTGCAGTGTTCAGAAGTGGAAGAGGTTGTTAAATAAGCAATTTAAACCTCTCTGTCCTTGGCTTGGTTTTTAAGGACCTGTTTAACTTCAGTAACTAATTAGCATTGCGACTAAAGGCTGCTTTCATCAAAGACAACGCCCTCATCCCTTAAATTACAGAACAGTGTCATACCTCTCCCCTGGTCTTCCAGTAAAACCAACTAAGCCTGCATTTTAGAGCCTGATAACTGCAAAGAGCTGAAGCTGGGAGGAGGGGCAAAAATTACTGTTTGGGTTTGCAGGGCTTTCTGGTAAACGATTGCATTTACACATTAGAAAGAAACTAGGTAGGACTTGCATCAATATTAAGAACTGGGTGGTGAAATTTATTAAAAACAAAACCGGATGGTTTATTTTCGCTTTCCAAAGAAAATTTTTGCAGTGAAATCCTAGATCCCAATTTAATGAGCATCAAGCTCTGTATGGGATATTGTGCCAGGATTGAGAAATGGATAACCATTTCTCCAATGGAAAAAAACTCCCTAGACCTTCCTGTTGTTTGTGATCAGTGAATCACACAGATTGTTCTGCCAGCCTGCGTATCAGTGCTTGTCATCCTCTATACGTGGATCTTGAGGTGTCCACGGACATTTATTGAGGCTTCTCAGAAGATGCTTTGAGAAGGCAAACCTATTGTCAGCAAGCTTCATTCTCTAGCAGAGTATCATACACCTGGTGCTAATTTTTTCAAATCCAAAAATTGAAAAATATTTTAAGAAAATATTACTCTACAGGAACACACTCCGTTTCCAGGTGTATGGGTAGAGTGTCTGGGAGGAGAATACTGGAGAGCAAAAGGCTGTGGTCTCCATCCTCTGTTAGTACTGCTCAGTGTGATGTGTGTTGTAGGAGTGGCCATATAAAGTTAATTAATACCATTCTGAGCAGATTCAGCCTTGGAAAGGGCCTGTGGAATTCACAGAACGTGTTCAGTAGATCATTGAGCTTTTCCTTTATATTTCTGTTGAGTTGGGGCCTTTCTGGCCACAAAGTGAAACACAAGATTGGGCAGTTTTTGAAATATGGCTAAAACAGCAATTGAATACAAATCCCTTCTGGTACTTTCACAGTTAAATGTCATTTTAAAATGTTCTCTGAAGACTTAGAGGGGAATTATGGAACAGATTTCCATACAGAATAGTGTGCTTAGGAAATGAGTTTATTTTGAGAAAGATTAACATGCAACTTCCTTTCAGAACCAGAGACAAACCCTGCCAAAAATGACGCTTCACGTGTGCCTCATGAAACTGAGGTCATCAAAAGCAGCAACGTAAACATGAGCAGGAGACCTCGAGCTGCTGCAATCCCTTCTGCCAAAAGCCACACAGCAGCATGTCATCGAAGGGAACTCTACGTTGACTTCCGTGCTATTGGCTGGTCAGGATGGATTATTTACCCCAGTGGGTACAATGCATTTTATTGCAGAGGATCCTGTCTTTTCCCCTTGGGGGAAAATCTAAATGCAACGAACCATGCTACAGTTCAGTCCATAGTCCATACGCTTAAACTGTCTCAAGATGTCAGCACACCTTGCTGTGTGCCAGATGAATTGAAGTCCCTCAATCTTCTCTATTTTGATGACAAAGAGAATGTGGTCCTTAAAAATTATAAAGACATGGTGGCAACAAGGTGTGGATGTCATTAAGAGGACCCTTTTTTGTCTGCATTTGGCGTGCACTTGGATTCAGTTCCCTGTTTGCCACTGCAGATACCAAGGGAAATGACATTTCAGACTGCAAGGCAGTGGAACTGGAAACTCTCTTGTGCTTCAGATCCTTCTCCTCTCACCATGATTGTGTTGAAAAGGTGTTTAAGGCTGGCTTTGAAGAGCCGTGGGCTTCTGGGCGGTACGGTGACCTGCCTAGAGTGCTCTTTGAGTGCCTGTACACCAGAGGAAACCATTAAAACTAGGAATTTGCTATGTGAAGGAGTTGGAACATGAAGTTAAGCATTCAAATTAAGGTCTTGTTCTGTATATTAAGGCTCGCAGTTTCCTATGATTTAACAGGCATGGTATCCTCCCTCGATCCAGGATGGGGTGCAGGTCTCTTAGTAAGACAACCTTACACAGTTTTGACTGCATGATCCAGTGGGGATGTACGCTCCTGCTTAGAGCTTTCAGGATAGGTGTTTGCCCAGACCTAATATCAGAGGTCTCTACCATCTGCAGTTCATGCATTACCCAGAAATGTACTTCTTCCCCCTGATCTTTATGCAGCTCTACAAAATGCAGAGACCCACTGAGTCTTGCTAGCCAACTGAGGGAACATGCATAGGTCAGTATTTGTCTGGGAATCAGCAGACTTGGCTTCTGACTCAGGACCGCAATTCTGTCACGAAGGGTCAGCCAGTCCCCCTCTTTGTAAACTTACTCTCTTCCATCACGGAGTGCTGCGGCCGTTAGGCAGTGTGGCAGCAGCGATAGCCTTTGTGTATTTATACAGTGGCTGTACAATGGGTTCCTAAGCTTGGGTCAGAATCCCCATAGAAGAAGACCACTAAGCTTTGGGGGTCCATGAGAACATGCTGGATGCTGGCCTGGTCCTGTATCTGAGGTAAGTTTGATGGAAGGTACTCTGATTCCCCTTCATTCTTCCTTGAAGAATAGGACAGTCTTGGAAAGGGACCCCTGGGCTCTTTCAGTTTTGCTGCAATTGAATGCAGTTAAACCAGCCCATTGATGTCCCTTGGTCAACTCATTGAGTTAAAACCTAAGCCTGCTTTGGTTTCTTGTCTCCGTTAATCCTTGAAGGAGCCAGACTTTTCACAGGTCGTGGCATCTCCCGTAGGTAGAAACTTCATGGAGAATTTTTCTACTCCAATGAGACTTAAAAAAAAAAAGAACAAATTTATTTATGTAAATGTTTTTCTTTCTGTAAATATTGATGTCTGTAATAAATGTATTTTATTTAAAACACAAACACTTGGAATATATTAACTTAATCTGTAATATAAAATGTTAATTTTCAAATACATGTAATATAACGTTGGTCTGGGGTTTTGTGTTGTATTTGAACTTCCTTCCTAGAGTCATGAATCAAATACTTTTCCAGAAGAGAGGATGTTCCCGATGGCTTCAGTGGGCACTGTATCGAGTTCCCTGACTACATGTCAAGGAGTATAATGGATAAGCCGAAGAGAGGTGTTTCCCTTCAGGGGTGATCCTGTAATTCCTGAAGTGAAACTCACATTGAGGGGTCTTGTAATTCTCCCTTGAGTTGGGCACAGGGATTTAAGCCCTTTGCATGGGTCACATGGTGCTTGTAACACTATCTTGTGATGCCTTTGTTAAAATGCCATCAAGTTGGAAAGCCAGGGCAAAAGATGTGCTGTTAGCTCACAGATGAGATATGGATGAGAAGGCTGTGCCCCGTATGTGTAGGTCAGGTATGTGCTTATCAGAACTACAGCCTGGAATGGGTGGAGTAGAGGAGACAGAGCAAGAGAAGGATTTAGAAAGAAAATCTGGCATGTGTGGGTCAGTGTGGAGAGAAGGAGTTTCTCCTGCCTAGTTGTTTCCCTGGAACGCTGCAGAGGCTGTTGCAAGTACCGGTGGAGCTGTGACACTCTGATGCCAGAACAGCTCCAAGAGCAGTTCTTGCTGCTGGGAGCAGTGGTTAAGGCAAAGGGCTTGGTGCTCAGTCCAGGCTGGAACAGGCAGCAGAGCGTTCAGGAAGTTCATTTCTGTTAAGGACAAAAGGCTCAATTCCTGCAGGGCAGTGAAACAGGCAGGGATAAGGCTCCTGTATTTCCATCCAGCAGACCACAGGAAGTTGTGGTGTGTGAGCTGAACAGCGCAGAGAGCCCAGCTTGACTGACTGAAGGTTTCAAACCCGCTGTATCTGTCCAGCGTGGCAGAACAGGTGTCCATCCTTTCTGCAGAACAGCCCACCATCACCGTTCTGGGCACAGCGCCTCATGTTCAGAATTCCCAGACAAATGGCCAAAATCTTCCGCTGCCTTCATAAAACTTCGGGGAGCAGGGGGGAGCGGAAAGGAGTGTTTTGATCTTGGTATATGGTCACCCTGGTGAAGTGGAATGTAAATCAGGTAGCAGGGAGGTGCTAACTGCTGCATCAGCTACGCCCAGCCATTGGGTTCAGTGCCATTGGCAAAGGGGCCTTGGAAAGTATAAAGGGCTGTAATCTCGCTTTACTGGTTTACTTCCCAGGCTGGTGGTTTGCACTTTTCCCTTTTCACTGCAGAATTATCTGTGGCGGTTTAAGTCTATAGGAACCACACCTTGGGTGTGAGAGTCCAAACACTCTGAGTCGTTACTGAATGGTGAATTCAGCCAGTGTTGTCTGTGTTTCTTTTAGTAGTGACGCTAAGAACTGAAGCCAGAAGTTTGCCCTGCCAAATAACACTGGGAGAAGGACTGCATTTGGAAACGACTGGCCTCAGAGGCAGGTTGTGTGTCCAACACACTGCAGTCTTCTGTCTGTGACATGGCAAATGCTTCTAGCACCATCAGCTGTGTATCAGCTGCATCCTTCACTGCTCAGCTCGGAGAATTGTCCATTTTCTCTAGGATATCTTAATTGGTTTCTTCTTGTTTTCAAATACTGGAAAAAAAAAAAGGGAATTTTCCACTGAAAAGCAAGTATAATTAATAAATAAATGACGGGCACACTGAATATTAGCTAACACAGTGCTACCCAACAATAGGTGAAATATGCACAGTCAAGTTAGGAGCACTCAGTAGTTTTGCACACATTAAATTACTTTTTTCTGCGCCACTCAACATAGTCTCATTATGCCCCATTAAACCCTGATAATTAAAACAAAATATATTAGAATTGTTTATCCCGGACTTTGTAAGGAAATGAGGTTCATAATAATGCCAAGGGAAAAAATTTACACTACACCAGAACTTGTAATTATAATAACAATTAAGCACAAGTATGCTCCTCTTTTTTTTCCTTTTTTTTTTTTTTTTTTAGCATAAAGATACATTTTATTCATTAACTGAAATAAGTAAGAATTCCAGAATAAGAAAAGCTGCATTTAGGAGGCTTGGTTTAATCTGAACATCATATATTTAGGGTCATGCCAGAAAGCAACAGGTAAGGTTTTAGGGAAGACAGGAGTAGTCTTCAGCATGGACAGTCTGGGAAAGGTTTGGTGACGCAGATTATGTGTTGTTATACCGTGTTGCATCACAACAGCAGCAAGAGAAACCAAGGCTGTTAGCAAACTCTGTTGTAATAAACACTGTACCAGAACCAATGAGGAGCATGCCTGGCCCTGAATAGCCCTCCTTGTAAAGAATAGAAACAAAAAGAAATTACTGGACATTTTGTCTGCTGGATGCCACCAAGAGAGACTGAAATTCAGAGGTGTACCATGGAAAAGCTCCACGTTAAAGGACTGAGAGCCTCGCAGCATCTCTCCCTTGCCTCCAGCTCCAAGCCTCACCAAGGGCACAGCTACAGCACTCCTGGGGCTGGCTGAGCCAGCTCAGCTGGTGGCTGGAAGCAGAGAGCCCTATTAGCCATACATGGTGGTGCGTCTGCATGGCACTCAGCTCTGCAACTCAGGGTCTGCTGGCTTAGATCTCTGACAGCTCACAGATCTCTGCATCCTTGCCGTAGCTTGGGATCAGTGCAATTCTCCTCTGGTAAATAACACACCTTGCATTTTATAGTCACAGGCACATGGAAAGCAGGATTTAAGAAACAGAAACACTCGGGCAATGCCTAGGAAGAGAATCCAACCCTATGGTAAAGCTGTAGGCTTATGCCCAACCCCATGATACAGAGTTTGGCCCAGGTTTGGAACAAAAGAGATCCAGGTATGTGCAGACACACTCATTATTGTGTAAGGTGGGGAAAGCACTAAACTGGTCTCCAACAACGCTGAGATGGGATGGCAGCAGGATCAGGGAGAGCTAACGGTAAAGAGCACAAATCCACAAAAGATCAAACTGTCATGGTCTCCTGGGATTTCTGTGGTGCTCGTGTCACGAGGTGTAGGTGATGGGAAGGCCCTTCTTGGCACTGAAGAAGAGATGTCAATGTCGTGGGGAGGCTAAGGCAGAATGTCTGGGCCTGGGGAAATTGGTCTGGGATGCTTTCTTGTGTGAGGGTGAAGATAAATGTGTCTGCCATGAGGAAGCTGGAGCACAGCAGTGCTATGAGTAGCTCAAAGGCTTCTGCTCTGGTGAGACCCCACCTGGAGGACTGCATCCAGCTGTGGAGCCCTCAATATCGGAAGGATATTGACCACTTGGAGTGAGTCCAGAGGAGGGCCACGAAGATGATCAGAGGGCTGGAGCACCTCTCCTATGACAAAAGGCTGCGAGAACTGGGCTTGTTCAGCCTGGAGAAGAGGAGGCTCCGAGGAGACCTCATTGCAGCTTTCCAGTATCTGAAGGGGGCCTACAAGGGTACTGGGAGAGGACTTTTTACAAGGGTCTGTAGTGATAGGACAAGAGGTAACGGGTATAAACTGAAATCAGGGAGGTTTAGATTAGATATCAGGAAGAAATTCTTCACAGAGCGGGTGGTGAGGCACTGGAACAGGTTGCCCAGAGATGCTGTGGATGCCCCATCCCTGGATGTCTTCAAGGCCAGGCTGGATGTGGCTTTGAGCAACCTGGTCTAGTGGAAGGTGTCCCTGCCCATGGCAGGGGGGTTGGAACTAGATGATCTTTAAGGTCCCTTCCAACCCTAACCATTCTATGATTCTATGATTCTGCTGTATCCTGCCTGCTCTGCAGGCCTGAGATTCATGTTCTGTACGAGGCATCCAGTCAGAAATGCTCTGAGTTGTTTCACGACTGCCTGGTGTAGTTGTTATGTTTCCTGTTCTCCATGTGGGAAATGCGGCATTTATGTGCTTTACTTGAAAGACCCATGGGTTTGATAGTATTTGATTCATAGCCCTGGAGCTTGTCTCCTGAAAAGAGAGGAGAGAAGCCGGGTGTGTATCACAAGTGAATAAGGGCTTTCCTGCAGATACCAAACCCTCTAGATTGTTTCCAGTCCCTTTTAGGTCGCTCACGCAAATATATACACACAAATGTTTCACATTTTCTTATATACACCCTTGGGTACGTACATTCATGTTCAGAGGCAGCCTCCCTTCTGGTTCATCCCAAGCTGCTTCCCAAAGGATGGTGCTACTTATCTGTAACTGAGGTGGAGTGCTTGGGGCTGATGTAGGAACATTGCCACATCCGGAGGGCAATGGCTTTGTGCAAAAGTATGTCACACCTAGGCCATTTCTTCCCTTCTGGCATTGAATGTGGCTCACCTCCAAAAGGAGAGTAGTTAGCAGGTGTGAATTGACCTTTGGTGAATTATACCATTGTGCCTCAAAGCAACTAATTAAATGTTTTCTTTCTTCCTACTGGTTTATTGTTACAGGCCATTCATAGAATAAGGGGGACTGCTCAACTTCTGTTGTCACAAGGATATGTGCGGCTGTAGATTCATGCAGATACTAACTGCCATAATTCAGAGCTAGATCGCAGCCTGTCTTGGCTCTGAAAAACAAAACTGTAAATTTTGCCTCTGTGTGGGAAAATGACCTGTTAACTGAGAACTGGTTAGCCTTTAACTGAAACCACGATTTGGTGGATTTTGTAAATCCAGGCCTCATGACAAAGAGCAGTGTTGTGGTATAAATCCCAGTATACTGGTTGAAGTCTGCTCACAAAAGTCTGGCTTGGTTAAGTATTGGGTTAAATGGAGTTGTCAGGCAGCATAAAACCAGTGCATGTACTTTAAAAATCAGTATAAACTCAGTATGACAACGAAAAAGCATTACTAAATTCTCCAAAGTTTCTCTAGAAATTCACAGTTCCTGAGTGAGACGGTTTACATTTTCATATTACCCTGGAAATTTCACACAGGTTGGCTCAATAATTGCGTAGATTACAAAATTAAGGAGTTTATTTATTTTCACATGAAACTATGCAAGATTTTGCTTTCTAGTTTTCTGGTGGAAAATGGGTCAGCAGGTAATTAACATATAATTTCTGAGATGTCTTGATATTTCCTAGAATAGTTTCTCCTAGATTATAATAATCTCATATTTCCAAATATAATTTGTATTTAATTTTGAAGTAACAGTCTTTCTGATTCACAAAGGTACATTGTTGGAAGCACTGCATTTTCAACCCTTGTTTTACAAGCTAAATTCCTATGACTGGCTGTGGCTAGTGACTTCTACCAAAAGAGGTTTTGACCTGCACATTGGACTGCTTTTCATGGTTTATGTGGGCTGGCCAATGGCTGAGACCTAGAGAAAATGGGGCTGAGATTCACTTCACCCAACTTCAGACACCCACATCACAGAGACCAATATGGGATCAAATTAATTCCACCCTCAGTGGATTTCCTGGAGTCCTACAAGAGCCAGGTAGTCTTAGAGCTGGACCACAAGGCTAACTTCCCACGGCAGAACAGAGCTCATAGGCAGTCACCAAGTGATATTTTCAAACTGGCCTGAGAGCTTCAGGAGCCAAAAATTGCTGTGCAGGTGGGTGTGAGTCAGAGGCTGTGGCACACTTGCCCTTTCCAGCTGCCCACCAGTTCCTTCCACTGGAGGCTGCTGCCACCACTGATGGCCTACGCTGGGCTGGAGGCGGATCCACAGCCACTAATGTTACTATCTGGACCCTCATATTGGTTTACAAATGTGACAGCTCAGAAGCTGTTTCAAAGCAGCAATCTTGGTTAATGGACAGGAAAGACCATGGCCACACACGAGGACATCAACTGCCTCTGTGGCTCAACACCTTTCAGCCTCACCGAATGAGTATACTTGTTGGGACATAAACCCAAGAGGTCATGGAATCAGGCTTGGCGCACTGAATGACTTCTCAGTGGTATGTAATTTAAGCTAATATTCTTCCCCTCCCAAGCACTTCTGCCAAGTCCTGAAATTTCTCTCCAAATTCATTGGTTGCTCAGCCCTGGACCAGGCTTTGACTAGAGACTTTCCCTCTTTGTGTTGCATGTTCCCACATCCAAGGATCACGTGATCTCAGTCCAGACAGCAGCTCTCGAATGAGAAAAAAATATATCCAGTATAGCCATCACTATTAGAGAGGGAGGGGGAAAAAAAAAAAAAAAAAAGGCTTACTTGCATTATAAGTGGGACCAGGAACGTAAAAGTTCAATTACGAGAATGCATTTGCTTTGTACATTTTAAACCTGCTGTAGCCAGTATAACCGGCACATGCAGTTGGGTCTAATTGCTGCTTTCCAGCTTGGCCTAATTGATGCTCTGATTTGCAGTCGCCTACCTCTATGAGCCCATGTTTCATTACGTTTTACCCTTGCTCCCGAAATCCTAAAAACCCCATGGGGAGAAATAGATTACAGCAATCCAGAGCTTTTGTGTGTGAACTGACAATTCTTTCTCTTCTCTACTTTTCTCCCTCTACACATGAACAATGAAAATACAGAAGGTTGATAAAAAGATGTATTAATTACCCCAAAATACTCCTCCTTTTGGCAGGCATAACTCCTTTTAAACTCACTAGGAGTTTTACTTAAACTCTGAATGAAAACAACAGCAGTATAAAATCTGCTCAGAGATATTATCCTAACTAAATTGGGATGTTTATATTATAAAACTGTGTTGTTCTCAGTTCCTGCTCACAATTACAAAGGAAAAGTTCTTTGCCGAAGAATATGTCAGTATTTTCCGTGGAAAATTATTTAAATAATACCTTTGAAACATGGAAACCTCATGGTTTTAGCTTTAAATAAGCATTTCAGTCATTATTAAAAAAAAAAACCTCTACTGTCTCCTGCAGCTTTGATTTCGAACACGTCACATCCTTCATTAAAGCAATCATTGTTAAAACAGAGGGACATAAAGCAACATAGGATTTATTCCTTCATTAAACTGATGATCCGTATATGAAGCCAATTAACATTATGAGTCTGGTGAACATCAAGTGTAAAGAGGTTACAGAAAATTAAAAGCAGTCACCTTGGTCTTTAGATAAAGAAAGAACACTTTTACATTATAAATTATAAGAGTGTCCAAGCGGGACAAATCGGCAAATTTGGTTAATTGGAAAATACATTTTACTGCACATGAATTAGGGTAAAATAACCTTTTAGCTGCTAGTCTTTTTTTTTTTTTTTTTTTGGTCAAGTATTGGGAATCATGGGAAAGGAAGTGTTTGGACATGGAAAGGCAAGAGGGCCATTTGATCAAACATGAGGCATTCAGACTTCCTCAAGTTTTACAAATGATCCCCTCAACTTTGAGAACTCCCAAGGAAAACATCCATTCCATGATTTTGCTCATCAGTTCAGACCTAGGTTTTATTGCCATGGCAGAAAAATAAGAAGTGTGTGTGTGTGCAGCACAGGAACAGTTTTGCTTTAAGATAGACACAATCAGCAAAATGTCTATCCAGAATTGTGTTTCGTTGGACTTTTCCTTTCAGACCTAGTAACTAATTTTGTTATAATAATAATAATGATGATGATGAGAGAGAGAGATTTTAAAGACTTTGCATTAAAATGGATTTTTTACAGAATTATTGTAGCTTCCTTCTGCATGTTATTTGATGCTTCAGCTTATTTTTAATGCTTGGTTTGGGTAGCTAGATGAGAGGAACTACCAGAAAAATACTAGCCATTACCTAGGCATGTACTGTTTGTTTGTCCTGTGGTCCCAGCTTCGCAGGAAAGC
This sequence comes from Eurypyga helias, assembly GCF_000690775.1. NCBI lineage: Eukaryota > Metazoa > Chordata > Aves > Eurypygiformes > Eurypygidae > Eurypyga > Eurypyga helias. The sequence continues at coordinate 13,643 of NW_010265913.1, forward strand.
GCCTACAGAAGGCGGGGTGGTCACGGAGAGAGGCAGAAACAGCCCTGACAACAGCCTTCCCCCAGGGAAAGGACTAACCCCACACTACCCCCCAGCGGGCCGGGCCGTTGGATGCCAGGTGGTGCGGAGCGGTTGGTGCGGAGCGGAGCGGTGCGGTGCCGGGGGGCGCGGAGCGGCGGGCGCTCTCCGTGGTGCTGAAACGCGGCTCTGCCGCTGCCCCTGGGCTGCGGCCGCCCGAGAACGGCACCCAGGACTCCGAAGCGCTAACTTTTAATTATGTCAACCCCACGTTTCGTGCATTAAAATTAAACAGGCACCGAATTGACGAAGGGTGGGGGATTATATATTGCTTAGTTATCGCCTTGTTCTGCAGCTGCTGCTCCTTGGGAGAAAGTTGAACCTCGCCCGGCTAGTGGTCCTTCTGCTTCTATTTAAAAAAGCAGCGACTTGGAGCACTTCCCCTTGCTCCATTTCACCCTCTCTGCTTCCTGCAATACGCTGAACTTGCAGGCTTCAAACTGCTGGGGAAAGTGAGTCTTGGAGCCAAAGCAGCAATGCAACCCCCTGACTAGAGCAAGGCCTGAGCGCACCATAATGAAGTTATTATTATTTTATTAGGGGTTCTTATGATAAAACACTCTCTCTCACTCCTCTCTTCCCAACGTCAGAGGAAAAGGCACATCTGTCTCTGCGCAAAGGGATCCTGCAGTACTGGCCCTGCTTGGATTTTAAAGCTCGGGATGGAGAGGCCGGAAGGGGAGATCCAGACAGTACCTGTGGGTTATGTTCTTCTTTTTAAGATTAATTGGCCTAAAGCTTGTGCTGCTATTTTAAGGAGTGCAGTCGGATTCAGAACACTGGTATTGTGTCTTGTGCGATGCTGTAAAAGCTGTCTCAATTCATAGTATACTTTGCTGTTCAGAGACTTGCCTGGATCGTAAGTCAATATCTGTTGTCAAACAGATGTCCCTAAAAGTGTTTGTGTATGTCTATACATGTAAACATATGTGTGTGTGTGTCTGTGTATATACACATGTGTATATATATATAAATAAACATGTTTGCAGCTTTCTAAATCTGTCACTAGTATGCTAAAATTATAGATGAGTGGATAAGTTCAGATCAAATCAATTTCAATCTCGGGTACTATTAATTTTTGCCTTGCTTTGCTGAAATAATGCTTTAAAGGAATGAAACATAACTTCAGCTTGAATGTACATCACGGGAATTTCCACATCTATGCCTAGTGTGGAAGGTAAATAGAGCAGGTGATGTTTGTAAGGCTTATTAGTGTTTATTTAATTATACCATATATGCAGAATAACTTCACAAAGACACCATGTCTTCAATATCTCTCTTTCTGCACCTGTATCAGCTGTATCAATCTCCTTTCCTCTGGTATGAATGTGCTGTCTTTAAACTCCCATCAGATCTAAGAGAGCCTGTGTAGATTTGCTCGCCCTTCCTGCACAGAACATTACAATGTTTATAAAATATTAAATTTGTGTAGTCTGCCGGAGAAGCAATTGTTCCAAAATAAAATCAGCAGTCTAGACGAAACATAGACACCAGAACTTATCAACAGTTGTCTGACTTACATCTTCTGATGCATCTTGAGTGGGTCATAATACCAACTTTATTTTCAGTGGTGCATAAATTAATTACACGCATTTAATAACCAAAATATCATTATATTCCCCCTTTAATATCATAAAGGCTTTACGCCAGGGAAGCACTTAATGTGCAGGGGGCCATAACAGGCTATTATCCTTGTGTAATGCTATTACAGAACCAATTATGCGCCATTATACTTGCTTTTTTTGCAGTTTATGTGATTTGATCCAATCCCGCGTCCCTGACTTGAAAATTTCATCTGGGTACTTTAAAGTCTAATTTTCACCCGGGCTGAGGCAAGGGCCATCTCTCTCCGCTGAGCCTATGTCTCGGATGCATTTTAAAAGTAATTGCAAAGGGTCCCGCCGCATATCATTTGCAGACGGGAAGCGAACATAAATCCAGAGACCCCTCGCTGTGAACAAAATCAAACTTTGCCGTGGTACGATCGCTTGGAAAGGCAAAGCGTGTGCAGAGCGGCCCCCCAAAACCCATCCGGCGGCAATTACCCGGCGCTTTGTCAGCGCCGGGGTCCGGGCGGCGGGGCACGGCACGGCACGGCAGTGCCCCCCCCGGAC
>NW_010265914.1:0-230 GCF_000690775.1 Eurypyga helias
GCCTCCTGCTGCCGCGCCTGGGGGACCCTCACAGCCACCACCACGCCCCCCGAGACCCCCGGCAGCACCAGGGGAGCAGATTCCCAGCGTAAAACCCAAACTCCTGCCCCCCGGCACAGATCCAGACCCTGCCTGAGGAGCTCCCTGCAGCACCCAAAGCCTTTTTTCCAAGCTCCTTGCCTCTTTTCCAGCCTTGAGGAGCTGCTTGGCTGGAGCACCTTCCTCCCTCC
>NW_010265914.1:287-8985 GCF_000690775.1 Eurypyga helias
TGCGGCTCTGCTCCTGACTTTGAGGTCATCACCAGCGCTTTCCTTGGCCATGCCTGGGATAAAGCAGCTTGAGCACCCACAAGCAGCTGTCCCCCTCCCTGGACAGCAGCGAGTGAGAAAAAGCAGGTGCCTGCTCTGCCCAGGAACAGCCCCCTCCCCAAGAGCTGCCCTGCAGGGAGCAGAGCAGGGTCTGCTCCGCACCCATCACCTCCACCCAGCTCTCCTAGCTGCACCCAGTCCCCAGCAGCTCCCACAGACCCCACAGCTCCATCCAACACGCAGCAGCCCCCCTCACAGTCCCTCCAGACCTACTCAGCTGCAGAGCTCCTCCTGCTTTCGCTCACTAGGGCAGCATTACGCCTTTAACCACAGGGTCCTGGCAGCAGAGATTCCAGTGACACTAATGGGCTTATCCAGGCCCTCGGTACTCAGGCAATCATGCCGGGAGCCAGGGGAGCGCTGCAGACACTTACCCTGTGTGTCTGAGCTGTGCCCAACTGATGCAGGCTTAGCAGAGAGCACCTCCAGCTGCTTTGTTCAATTCTCTCCTCACCCTCCCAGCCACCTTCTCTCTCCCCTTTTCCCTTCCTTCATCCTCTCCCCAGCAAGCCACACAAGCAGTGCCTTAACCCCTGGGACAGTGCAACCAAGCAGAGCTACCCCAGGCAGGGCAGAGGGATGAGTAAAAGAAAAACACCTACTTGCTTCCCATCAACTCCTCCTGCACCTTAGTTTCCAAGTGCACCATTTCCAGTCTCCAGCAATCCTGCTCTCCAACACCCAAACAAGCACCAGGAAGGGGGCTCTCCCTGGGGGCTGCAGCTCAACCATCCACCCACCCAGGGACCCCACAGGCATCCTACCTCTCTCCTGAGGTGGTTCAGACTCAGGTCTCTGCCATCCTTCCACTTCCCAGAGCTTCTTCCCGCTGTGCTCAGGCAGAGCAGCACCAAAAGAGATGGTGGGGGCCTGGAGGTCTTTTATACAGCGACCGCACCACGATGCCCCTCCCTCCAGCTGACCCATCTCACCTGTGGAGCCCTGCCCAGGCATCACCCAGCTCCTCAATCCCAATCCCAGGGAGCAGCTCAGGCCATGCCAGTAACAGATCCCCATGGACACACGCCCCACAGAGCTCACACGGAACAAAGCGTGACATTCCTGGCTGAAATTCCAGTGGCACCCCTGAGAAATTTTGCAATTTGATTTTTCCAATTCAAAACAAACCATAAAGAAGGAAAACCGCCTGGCCCCGGCCTGCCTGAGACAACTGCCCCCCCGCGCACACACACATAGAGACCCCGCAGCTGCGGCTTTGCCCGGGGGTGCTCAGCACCTCGCTTTTTGCAAAGCCCGGAAACAGGCTGGGGGTCCAAGTGCCGTGTTCCGGGCAAACACGGCAGTTCTGCTGGCAGACAAATTCTCTGTGCTCGTGATTTCTATTTTCTGCGTCCGTCTTCACAGGGTTAACCGGTACACAGGGCAGTCTTGGCCCCAGCACGCCTTTGCAGGGACCGTCTTCCCCAGTTGGGTGTTGGGGACCGACGACTTGTGCCGTCAGAGCGTAGCTCGTTGCACATTCGCACGATGCCTTCCAGAGGTGCGGGATCAGCGCCGTCGGCAAGGGGTCTGTGACCCGGAGGGTGCCGAGCAGGGCCGCAGTGACCTCGGAGCAGCACAGCCCTGGGACACATCTCCATGCAGGATAAGTGCCCGGGGTGCTTCAGCCTGCATCAGCCTTTTTAACTGGAGACCGACGATGTCCCCAGGCTAGGTGGCCAAAGGTGATGTTCTTTATCTGTGCCTCATGCTCCTGAGATACCGAATATCAAAATGTGCCTTGAGACACCCCTGTTATTAAATATTCCTCCAAGGCTAGAGCAGTTCTTCCTTCTCTCTAGCCTCTTCCCTCCCAGCAGAACCATGAACACGATAACTTATCGGGACCTTCCCCTGTGCTGTTTGCAATGGCATGGGGACTTATTGGCCCATCTCAGCACAACACACTGAATATTTAGAACTTTCCCTGAGCTTGGTAAGTGATAACATCTTTATCATACGAGCCCTTTAGACCCTCAGTGCCTGTATCTGGCCTCACTGAAAGGATAATATCAGACCCAGGGCAGCAAACCCTGATAACAAAATAGTTCCTTGGGTAAACAGCAGCGATGGGGCTGGCAGAGCGGGTTGCCTGGCTGCAGCTCCTCTCCGGATGCTCTCCGCTGCCTGGAGACATGGAAGCTACTGGAATGGACAGACATGAGCCCAGCAGAATGACCGCTCCACTCCAGCCTGGCCAAGCCCAGAGTGCACAGAGTCACCAGCCACACCAGTATCTCTGGCTTCACAGCACCAAGCACACCCCAGCACAGCCCCACAGAGCCCAGCACAGCCCCACAGAGCCCCACAGCCCTGGCTCCCAGCGAAGGAACTTCCCCTTGGGCTGCCGTCAGACCAACACCCACCCCATGCCCTCCATTAGCAGGAGGAGGGCTTGCCATGGGGCTCAGAGCAGGCTCCGTCCCACCGCAGCGTGGGCTCGTTTCCCCCGTTGGCAAGCGAAGCGCCCAAGGCTGCACCCCAGCTCATGTGGGGTGTGAGGTGGGTTCGCCCAAACCCCTTGCTGTGTCCTTGCATGGTTATCCCATGTCACACCCGGGAAGCACAAGCACAAGAGAAGAGGCAACTGAGACGTCGATACACCCCAAGGAATCGGTCCAGTCGGGAATACTCAGGGATGCTCAGGTCTACAGAGAGAGCTTCCAGGAAGGACAAACCATGGCATGTGCGTGAGACTCATCTGCCCAGCTCACCCTTGGGAGAGAAATGCCAAGGAGCGAGCCCAGGCAGAGCTGGGGAAACCAGTGGAGGTGGCTCTGCTTGGTGAGGGAGGGTATGGCTGTGCAATCAGGAAGCAAAGCACCAAGGAATAAATCGGGAACGTGAGCAGAGGGACATCAGCAACAACACAAAGGTTGAGAGTTCAGGTCCTGGGGAACCAAGCCAACTTCTGGTATGTAAGTCCACAAAAGCCTTAAACTCAGGTTTGCTGAGAAATGGTTTATCAGCAATGATTAAACTCCAGAGAAGTCAAAAACCAGCAGATATCGATAAAATGGGATGCTGATACAGCGAAGCTCAGCAGCACATGAGTGGATGACGGCCACCTGCATCGAGCAGCAGAGCCTGAGCAGTGGGAGCTGGGTTGATGGGACACAGGGACTTCAGACCCAGGTTCACCCTTGGGAGCATCTCTGGGGGCTGCTGGCACGGCCAGGATCCAGGAAAGAGCCTCCTTCACAGCACGTAGCTCTGCAAAGCCACACTCGAGACCTTTGGGTAAATCCAGGCTCCTTTCTGAGCCTCTGAGCACCCCTCTCAAGGTGGACGAGCAGCCCTGGAGGGGGTGAGTTGCCTTTTGAAGCTGAATTGCTGGCCAAAGAGCAGGGCATCAAAAGCCAGGAGTGCAGAAAGGAGCCAGCAACGGGCTGCTGGGAGCCAGCGTGGGGTGAAGGACGGCGCTGGGGCAGGGGGCGGTGCCGAGGAGGGTTTCACATGGCCCCTGCCACACCAGCAATTCCTCTCCCCGTGACGACTGAAATAGCACCTGGGGCCACTGATGGAGGGGGCATAGTTGGTGTTTGTCCCAGAGGGAAATCTAAGCTAATAAGCTTCAATTAGACAAAGATCAGAGAGGCTCATTCCAACACGCAGTGCTGAATCCGTGCGCCTGATCAGCAACTGCAAGATTAGATAACAACTGAACTTGGTCCCATCCCACGTGTATTAAAGTGAGCTCTCCGGGTGTCTGGGCTATTCCCGTTCAAGGGCAGGAAGATGTTCACCTCGCTGGGGTTGCTCTGTGCTGCCCTCTCTTTAGCTTGGTGCGTCCCCGTGCAGCAGGTAGCCAAGCGCAGTAAAGTGCTCCTGGTGTCCTTCGATGGCTTTCGGTGGAACTACGACCAAGATGTGGACACCCCCAACCTCGACGCTATGGCTGCCGAGGGGGTGAAGGCGCGGTACATGACTCCCGCCTTTATCACCATCACCAGCCCGTGCCACTTCACGCTGCTGACGGGTGAGTGCCCCTAGCCCGCGCCGGGTGGGACAGCACAGGGTGCGGGCTGGGGAAGGGCACGGTTGAGGCTTACACTGAGTCAAGCAGCCATCTAGCCCCAGCAGCACGCTAAGCCTCAGGATAGCTAGATTCTGGAAACACGGAGAGGCAGAAGGCAATAATTGCAGAAGGCGATAGTCTTGAACTTGTATGATCAAAGGTAAACAGCGCCAGATGTCGCAGGAATTACGCGGCCACCACCTAGACGATGGTAGGGGTTACCACCCCAACAGGGCTCAGCCCTAAAATCTGCTTCAGTAACGGATCAGATCAACTCTTTCGTATGGATTTGTTCCTAACGCACGTAATCTGCAGCTGAAGCTGCGTGCCGTCGGTTGTTACGGGGTTGATAGTCTCTGTAGGTTGCCTGATTTCCCAACGGGGCTTCTGCTCATCCAGTCCTGTTCGCAGAGTCTGGGGTCTTCTCCTGGTTCGCTCCCGCAGCCTCCAGGCACCCTTTTTTGTCTGTGTTTTGACACATTTTCTTCTCTTTTGCTACAGGATAACCTGTAGTTAAAGTTTACTTACACTTCTGTGTCTACCGGGGCCACAAAACAAAGGTTTAAGTACAGTTCGTGCAGCCTAAGGCTTCATTAACTTCAGCCACTGGTGCTAAGCTCTGACACAAATTAGCCTCCCGTCCGGTGGCCTCCCGGTGTTTTTATTACCAAACCCGCGTAATTTATACTGTATCGGTGCCGGGTATCGATAGCCTCTAATCCGTGTACGTACTGGAGTACAACACGTGCTACAACCTTGCAAACTCACAAACACAATTACAGAGGCAAAACCACAAAATAATATTCCATACGGTATTGGCCTTATCTAGATTCCCCAGTCAGCAATTCCCAGAGACCAGGCGATAGCAGCAGAAAGGGGTAGGACTGAGCCTGTATTTACCAAGGGTAAATAGCACCAGACCAAGCCCATAGCATCCTCTGATAAGATAAATGATGTTTTAGACAAGGGAGAGGCACGAAATGTAATTGTTCTGGACTCCAGTAATGTATCTGATACGGCACCACACGGGAAATCGGTAGTTCAGATGGAAAAGATGAAGATCGGTACAAAACCTCTAACGTGGGGAAGTAAGGGGCTAGAGGGAAGAGGATGGCAAGTGCCAGGGAGGGGAGATCGTCAAGCTGGAGGGAGAACGGCAGGGGAATTCCTGAGGAATCGATCTGGGAGCCGATCTTATTTAAGGTTTTCATCAATAACCTTGGCATAAAGGAGTGGAACGTGCTAATGGAACCTGTGATGAGCGCAGGCAGGGAGGCGCTGTCAATGCAGGAGAGGACGGGGATGTCGTGCAGAAGTGACTGTGCAGCCTTCGGGATGAGAATAATAAAAATGGCATGAAACGTAAAAGTGCAAGTCTTTCACTTCTGACGGGGATTTCTGCTGCGTGCTGACCTCGTCTGGTGTGAACAAGAGAGACAGCGAAACACCAAAGGGACAAGTTCAACGCAGGGTACCCATGAACCCGCCCGCACCTGGGACAGGAGCCACTGCAGGCGGCATCGGCACCCCCCTGGGGCAAGGGTGCCTGGCTCGGGGTCTGGGTGAGACCCCCCCAGGGATCAACCCATCCGTCTGAGGAGCCGGCATCCCCCCGGCGTCTCAATCCCTACCCTAGGCCCCTCACTTCGTAGGAGGCAGAGGGAGGAAGGAGGCAAAGGGAGAGCTGACTGGGAGCTGACCCATAGCCCAGCGCACGGGCAAGACCCCCCCTCCAGCTGCAGCCTGGCTCACCCCCACCTCCTCCGTCTCTCCAAACAGGCAGATACCTGGAGAACCACGGGGTGATTCACAACATGTGGTTCAACACCAGCACGGGTCAGAAGCTGCCCTACTACAGCACGCAAGGCGTAGACAGCTGGTGGGACAACGGCAGCCTGCCCATCTGGATCACGGCGCAGAGACAGGCAAGTGCCGCAGGCACGGACCCTGCCGGGACAGATCCTGCCTGCCATCGCCTTGTACCAGCCACAGGCGAGCCACGATCTCTAGCGACCGTGAGCTCCATCCTGGCTGCAAGCAGTGGCTAATTAGAGCCGCAACAACAACGAAATCCCCAATTGCTGGCAGGAATAATGATGATCGTCCTATTAAAAACGGCGAAATATAATAGAGGCATTTTAGCTTTATTAAGACATTAATAAAACAGGTTATCCTGTTCCTGCCTTAAGAAACCTCAGCCAGTTCCTTAGGGAGCATCAGGAGCCAGGGGTTTCACGCACTCCAAGGCTCACTTCCGCAGCCTCATCCAGGACCATCCCGGTCCCCTCTTCTCTGGGGACTGCAGCCAGGCTTCCCTAGGTCTCCGTAGGCTTGGAGTCTGGCTTTGAGACAGGACCTGAGACCTGGCCCAAGACACGCAGCTTTGCCTGCATCTACCTGCCAAGTTGGCCCCGTTGACTCCAGGGCGAGTGCTTATGAGGGGATAAAACACACCTTAAGGTCTGGATGGGCCCGTGCAGGGTACGAACGGGTCACCGTCGCCAAAGTTAGAGCTGGTGTTACCAATGCAGTGAGAAAACCAACGTGCAGGAGTTCTAGGCAGGGCAGTGCTTTCAATTAATCGCTTTTAATCGGCAACGAGCAAGAAAACCGCGTTAGAGGCAGAGGTAGACATGAGGGGGCTGAATGAACTCACAGCGTTAGTAGGTGGCTGCGCTGGCAGATGGAGAGATGCTGCAGCGCGAGTTCAGGTGAGTTTATGCAACGTCTCCACTCACAGGGCTTAAAGACAGGCTCCATCTATTTCCCCGGAGGAAAAGCAAAATACCAAGGGGAAGAAGTGAGTATGAAGCTGGTGGAGCCCCCCGTGTTCAGCTACAGCAATGAAACCAACTGGAGAGAGAACATCGACACCACCATGAAATGGTTCACGGCAAACGACCTCGACTTCATCGCCCTCTACTTCGGCGAGCCGGACTCGACGGGACACAAGTACGGCCCTGAATCCACAGAGCGGAAAAACATGATCCGGCAGGTGGACAGAACCGTCGGGTACTTGAGGCAGCGTATCAGGGAAAGCGGCCTGGAATCAAACCTCAACCTCATCATCACGTCCGACCACGGCATGGAGACGGTCATAAAGACCAACGAGATTCACATCCGGACGGTGAAGGACTTCTCGTTCAAAGACATCCAGTTCGAACTCTTAGATTACGGACCGAACGGACTGCTGCTGCCAAAAGAAGGAAAATTAGAGCATGTCTATTCAGTCCTGAAAAACGCCCACCCAAACTTGCACGTGTACAAGAAAGCAGACTTTCCGAGGAGATTCCACTACGCCAACCATTCCCGGATCACCCCGCTCGTGCTGTACAGCGATCCAGGATACGTGATCCATGGGGTAAGATGTATGCACGGCCGTATATTACTGTCTCTTGGGGATCTGCCTCTCTCCTCCTGTCCCTCTCATAGCACCCCAGCACCTACCCAGCTTCACACCTTCCTGTCGACTGGTCTCCCTACAAACAGAGGGAAATCCCAGCCCTGTGTGTAAAGGCCTTCCCTGCTGTTCAGATAATTAAAGGTCCAGTAGTCTTGGAGCAGGACTTGCATCAACACAGCATACGAGTTGCAGGATCCTCTCCTATCCTGGCATTAAGGGAAGACCCAAAGTCAAGGCCAGCGGGCAGCTTCCCACCGTGAAGCTCCTCAGCACAACAAAAGAGGGATGTGCTGACGTTTAGGGAGGGAACCTGAAGATGAACTTGCTCGAGGGCTGTGTCTAGAATCAGAGAATGGTTTGGGTTGGAAGGGACCTTAAAGATCATCTAGTGCCATCCCCTGCCACAGGCAGGGACACCTTCCACTAGACCAGGTTGCTCCAAGTCTGTCCTCGTCTAACTCCGGTTTAACTCCATGCAGCTGCATGGTACCATGGAATCACAGAACGGTTTAGGTTGGAAGGGACCTTAAAGCCCACCCAGTTCCAACCCCCTGCCATGGGCAGGGACACCTTCCACTAGACCAGGTTGCTCCAAGCCTCATCCAGCCTGGCCTTGGACACTCCCAGGGATGGGGCATCCACAGCTTCTCTGGGCAACCTGTCCCAGTGCTCCCACCCTCTCTGGGAAGAAAGAATCTAGGCAGCACCCTCCAGCTGCTGTGCCGTTTCACATTATTAGGGTCACTCTGACAACTCAAAGACCCCGAGCTGAGGCTGCAGCCTCTGGCAGGAGGGGGGAGCATCCCACAGTGCTGCTGCCCCTGGGGCCGTGCTGGGGAGGGGGTGAAGGCTTTGTGCACTCACCCTCCCCTCTCCCTTTCAGCGCTACAAGGTGCAGTTCAACAAAGGGGAACACGGTTTCGATAACAAGGCCGAGAACATGAAAACCATCTTCCGCGCCGTGGGCCCGGCTTTCAGGCAGGGGTTGGTGGTCGAACCCTTCGAAAGCGTCAACGTCTACGTCCTGCTCTGCCAGCTGCTGGGCATCACCCCCGAGCCCCACGACGGCTCCCTGGAGACCATGACACCCATGTTGCGTGAGTCCGCGGGGACCGCGGCACCGCGCACCGCGATTCCCGCGGGGACAGCGACACCCGGCGGCAGCTCGGTGGAGCGGG
>NW_010265915.1:0-15798 GCF_000690775.1 Eurypyga helias
GCGGGCTGGGTTGGCTTGGCTTTTCGGTGTGTTTGGTTGGGGTGGTTTTTTTTCCAGTAGATGGTTATTTTTATAGTTTTTTCACAGAGTTTCAAAGCGAAAAATAGTAATAATAAAGCGGAAGATAGCAACAGCCTTGAGCACGGGTGTGTCGCTCAAAAAGTGGAGAGCAGAACTTGCCAAAAAGTGACAAATCCCATGAAAAGTTGTACAGAAGGTGTCAGGTCTTTGTGAAAAGAATACCAGGTTCCTGTGCAAAAGACATCTCATTACACCGATTTACCCTGTTGCTGTGGTGTGTTAGGATGCCACTTCCTAAACGATGTCTTAATCTTTAGCAAATGAGGCACAGCAAGAAATGCCTTTTGTAGTCAAAATACTTGTTGGAAACGGCGCCCAAAGCCTTTTCTGAGCACTTCTATATTCACTTTTATAGGGTAGCCACAACACTCCTACTATGATGCTCTTGAAAGTTTTTATTATGAAGCCTTTATTACAGGGCTCACTCCTGCCCTGTGCTTGACCTTATTTGTAATAATTATAAATCATGCATTTAATCCATTAGTAGAGAATAATAATAGGGCAACTATCAACTTTTTGTTGTTGTTATATTTCTTATAGGCTGCTTTTAGACTATATGAAGTTGTATAATTGACTATTCAGGAACTACAGCAAAAAATTGTAGAGTTCTTGCAGTCAGCCTCTTCCAGATAATGCTGCATCCCACTGTTAAGCGACATAAGGCTGCTTGTCCCCACAGCCATCCCAAGCCCTGTAGACCCTGAGTGTTGTGCCTCACAACCAGCCACCAGGCAAAACTGCTTTCCTCACACCTGCCTCAAACCAGATGTGGGCTGAGACATTAAAGCTGAGGGGGAGACTCCAAACACATGCCCTGACCTGTCCCTGTGGCCCTCGACTTCTACCCTACATGGGCCATGTTAAAAGGGCTTTGGCCATACAGCTTCTGGAAAAAGCATGCAAACACCCTGTAGGAGGTCCCTTGCTCCTCATGAAGAGCCTGTAAAGCCAAATCCAGGCACAGGGTGGCGGAAGAACTGCGTAACCAAAACTGCACCCAGTGACCCAGCCTGGCCATACCTTCCCTGGGGACCACTGCCCCTGCCATCCCCTGAAATGCTGTCTCCAGGAGCTAGGGGCTACCCACCACTTTGCTCTGTTAGAGGAGCCTGTGGAAGAGTTGTGAGATATATCCATGGATAAGTTTGGTCTATGAATATGAGTTAGACAGCTTTCTGCAGACCTTAATTTCTGAAAAAAATCTCATTTGTTTTATCTGGGGCCACTGCAGTAGTTTTTGTGAGTAATCTCCTATTCAAATTAAAGAAAGTAAACAGAAATGTGGAAAAACAAATGTTAACTGGAGCTGCTTCCTTCCCAGTGGAGCCTGAATTCCAAAGCTTCAGCTTTGAGTCTGCATCCGTATGGTGCCTCAGGGCATAGGAACAGGCAGTATGGAGAGTTAAGGCCTCCTGACATTACAGAGCTGGCTGATCAGAAAACTGTACCAACTGGCCGTGTAGGCACACATGGCCAACGATGGACCCTGTTCCAAAAAAGTTAAGCACTGTGAAGACATCCGTGTGCACGGTGGTCCTGCCTGCATCTCCCATGTAGCTAAGGCCCTGTTTGGTGTGTTAAGGTCTCCTGGGACTCTGACAGCCAAAAGGCCAAAGCCCTGCGTGATGAAGCCCATGGTGGATATCCGTTTCCATTGCTCCCTTCTCCATAGCGATAACTCCATTGATACTAGCTATGCACTGGGTCCTGGACCCTCTGCCCTTTATTCACAAGAGAAACACCCACCTTCTACACTGCTCCAGGCCAGAGAGGGTCAAAAATGAGGTAGCAAGGGCCTCAGAAATTCTTAGGAAACAGAAAAAAAGCACACAACTTCAATCAAACAAAAATATTTAATTAACTGAACAAAGTAGTTATTTAAGAGCATATAAGTGAGCTACCTAAGGAGCTTGTCACCACACTGTTGCCTCAACACAGTTTCCTGAGTCATGCTCTCTTCTGACATAGCGGCTGTGTGTGCAGAGCTCAGGCTGTGCTCATCCTCTGCCAGGTCCTGTCCCAGGCTGACCGTGTACTAGACGGTGCTTGCAGGAGTGCACCACACAGGATGGCATATTGGCTTTGGATCCCATGAGCCTGGGGCAGCTGGAGTGACGTGTACAGCTCTGCAGTGGTGTGCAGATGACTATGAAGTCAAAAAGGAGTGTGGATAGAGGGAGTGAGAGAGAATAAACTAATTTGTGCATCCTGTATCAATGGTATAATGCTATGCTACTTCCTTGTTCTGTCTCTAATTGTCTGATCTGCGTAGATTAAGAACCAGCTGCTCCTTCAAGCTGTCTTTGGCAAGTACATGGAGAATTCAAGGGAGTTGATGAAGTGCCAACTCCATTAGCTCTGCAGCTGATGTGTCCTGGTCTGCTCCCAGCCAGTCTGAACAAGCATGGTGGGCTGCTGGAGGTGGTCAGTCACCATGGGCTGCCACCATGAGTCCACAGCTGTCTGCAGTGCCAGATGCAAGAGACATTCGTCTTCATTCTGTCTCTCAAATAACCTCAGTAGAGCTGATGATCAATCAACTGTACCAGAAAAGGGCTGAAATCCCAAAGTCCTGAGACAGGGTAGTGAGAGGGACCTCTCTCTCTTTTCCTCCACCTTGACATGATGCTCTGCTCCTATGCTGTCATCGGTCTCTCCCAATTGTTTCCATCTTGTCACAGAGGTTGCTCTGTACCCTACAACATCCATGTGAAGTGTCGTCTCTTCCCCTAATGTGATGCCAGATCATTTGCGGTGAGCGGAAGAAAAAAAAATGCAGAATATTCTGCACTTGAGGGTCACAAATGCACCCTCAGACTTAAGGATGGTCATTCATGAAGATGAGTTGACACAGCCTGATGGCAGATGTAGTGAATTTTTGCGTGGTGTGGCTCTCAGAGCTCATGAAAACACATGAGGGAAAAGCAGATCACTCATCTGCCATGATTTCTCTTCCCTGAGTAGGCAGCACTGTAGGGACCTGGGTGTGTATGTAGAGTGCTCTCTCTGCAAAAACTATCGTACTCCTCATGTAATGGCCTGTCTGACAGAGCTCACCTAAGTACTAGCCAATGTCTTTCCGATGCAAACTGATGTGCCTGCTTTCTTGTGACCTGTGTTGCACCTTCCTGCCACTATCCCATTTATTCCGTGTTAGCAATCCTTCTTGCGCTGCTTCTGAGGGACATGGGGAGGTATAGGGCTGATAACCCAGAAAGAAACAACCCAGTCTCCTCAGCTGGTTGGCTCTCAAGCTTTGGCAGGCACACATGGATGCCTGGCCCTGGCATCAGGGCCTCACAGGTACTGCCTCACAGGTACTGCCTTGCCTCACATCTTGTGCAGCTCACTCTGCAATTGCCAAGGAGCCAAATCACTCCCAAAAGCATGCTTGTCCTTCGCAGGCATGCGCATAGCCTTGAACTTCAACCAGCACTGCTTGCTGCCCTGTGTGAAGCTGACCTACACCGAGTGCAACAGCATCCTCTTATTGCTGAGTGCATGTTTCCAACAGCCAAGCCATCAGGATAGGTAAGACCCTAGAAGAATGGGATCAAGGCCCTGATGTCCTTGGGGTCCCACGTCACAGAATGCTCAGCTGCTGAAGAACATTCCCTAGAGAAGACACTTTCTCTCCATTGACTAGAGGGGAAACTGTGGAGATAAGATTCATCAGACTTTGACGCCACCAAGGCCCTTTCTGAAGACTTCTAGGATTTTTCTCCTCCACTCACCAATTGCCTGAAGGCAGAGCCAACCTGTGAACATTTGTGACTTTTTTTCTCCAATCACTCTAAAGCTGCACTTTGTTCTGGCTTATAGATAAGTTGCCTGAAGCATGCATTCAAATGAGAGCAATCACAAGCACATGTCTAGTTGTTTTTCCACATGCTAGGTGTATGCCCATGGCTTAGCTTAAGGAAAACTCCATAATGTCGATTGATAAATGCAAACATACATGCGAGAAAAATGCTGCAGGGTTGAAAAGAACTGTTACCATGTTTCATTTACCTGGGAAAAACCATGCCTTTGGATCAAAGCAACCTTCTAATGCATCATCGATGCTTAATTTAGAGTATATTTATTTAAATGAACTGAGACAGTAAACAAAACAGCTGAGAGGTATTAGGGAAACCTACGGCAGAAAAACAAGTGGCTGGCAAATAAGGCTCTCACAGAGCCTAAGCAGACCTTCAACCTTCAGAAATAAATATTTTGTAAAATTCTTCTATTTTGCACATTTACTAAATCACAACAAAGAAATAGAAAATCAAGGCTCCTTTAAGACATATCAATGGACACAATCTCAATTTTTAACTCTAATATGAAAGCAACATTGAGTAATAAGGCATCAAAGTGCAACACTGACAAGGGTTTGAAATCTCTGTTTTAAAGTCATTTGACATTTGTTTTCTACCAATTGTCAGGTGTAAGATGGACAAACAAATTTCATACATAGAAACTCTTCCCAAACTCAGAAATGAGATTTCTACTCTTCCTTTTGTTTCTCTGATGCTTTTCTAGAGTGTTACTTCCCCACTAGAAACAGAAATATACCACAGATCCCTGCAATGAAGCAGTCCACAATAAATGTTGTTCACATATTTAAAATTGATATTTGATTTATTATGCCAAAAATACATTTTAGGTTTTCTTTTTTCCACAATCAGTTTTGTCTCCTGCCTTTCCCTCCGCTCCCACCTTTTCCTTCTCCAGAGGCTTGTAGTGTACTGAACACAGATGTTCAGCACTACACATTAAACATTTGCCTGACAGTCTGATGACTCTACCACATTATCTAGGTTCTGCTCACTACTTCTGTCCTCCCAGCTATACTCTCCTCAAATATTGACACTGCTCTTCATACACTGAAATATTCGTATTAGAATTACTCTCCAATCCACAATGTCCTTGTATTTTACAGGGCATGTTTTCTGTCCTCTACTGCAAGCAGTTGTGAAAAGTGTGATGTAAATCATCTGTGGCACAGCCTTCACAGTCCTCAGATGGTGCTTAATGATACCATTGCACAGCAGCTCGTAAAACTGGGCACATAAATGTTTTTATGGCAGTGGGCTTGTATGGGCTTAATTCCGTATTTCTTCCTGAATGTAGTACATTTCTGCTGAATTAGCTCCTGATCTCTTTTGCCATCCTATTGAGCATCTGGCAAGAGGTCTGGGCAAAAAGCAGATAAGGCATCAAGCCGTTTGTTCCTTCGGGGTCGTCAGTCCCTGGAGAAACATCACTCAGTTGTTGAGAAATGCTAAATAAGAAATAAGTAAGGCCTTACTTGTTGTCTAGTTTAAATTTTGAGCTCTTTCAAGCATTAATTTTAGAAGATTTAAGATTTAGCTGCAAAAAACTCCCTTCAGATCATCTCAAGCTGTTATTCTGTCAGCGGAAAAGCAACCATGCCACGAACTGAGCTGTCATAGCCTGCTCTGAGAAGTCAATCTTTAAGCCACTCTCTCTCCATCATTTAGTCTTATGCAGCCTGACCTGTCAAGTATGAGCAGGCCAAAACATAGGAAATGAATACCATGGGGAAGGATTAAAAGATTATGGCATGGAGATGCTGGGAGGACACCCAGGAGTACTCACATAGCACTGAATAACAGGCCTTGTAAGAGAAAAGGTTGGTAGTTTGGCAGCAGAGCTTTGGGGATAGGGCACAGGGAAGAGAAGAGGTACAGGATAGAGTATTCTTGTGGTAGGGAATACAAAAGACCTTGAGGATGTGTTATTTTGCAGTAGCAGGAGAGAAGGGAGGTGAACACTGAAGTGAGGTGAGAGGGATTTGAGAATTGGGCCTGAGGGTATTGCAAAATGGAAGAAAGGAGTAGGTGTGGCAGGAGTATTTCTTAGAGGAGCCTGATGACACTGGTTGTTGCCAATGCCCTCCCCATGCACACACAAGCACACTCCCAACGCCTTTTTCCTGGGAAAGGAGCTACTGACAGTGCAGCAGTGCACATTGGGGTACGTTTGCAGTCGCAGTTTAGCTGTCCTTTCTGTTGAGTAACCACTGTTCGGCGATGGCTAAACTGGTTTATTCCAGGATGAACGTTTTCTGTTGAGTGGCTGCTGCACTGTAGATGGCTAACTGCTCATGAGTCAAGTGGAGGTAGCCTGGTGTCGGTCAGCTGAAGACCCTCATGACCCACCGGGTTATTTAGATTGTCTTACTGTAAATTTAGTTGTGATTTCCGCCTAAATGTCTCCGCATTCCTACTGCCTGCAGTCTTCTGGGCAAGACTTATACCAAACTTGGACCAGCACTCTGTCTCACTTTTTTTTTGCCACCTCCCCAACACCCCCAGCTGTTCATATATCATCACAGCCCAGCTGTTTTAATATGGATCTGGCATGTCACATCACACTCGTTTCTATGGTTCCTTCAACTTCATCGCTCTAATGTCTGCTCTCCTCAAAGAGTTTTCAGTTAATAATATGTTACAAGAGCAAGTTTTTTTTAAAAAACATGATGTTTCCTTTTTTAATAGAGTAACTATGTCATGTTTTCTCGTCCAAAAGTGTTCACAGTACTTACTAGTATAGTTTAGCGACTTTATTTAAAAGTATGTGCATATATAAAGACACTTTTTCTCTAAAAACACATGCCTTCTACTGCCTATTTGCATGTAGACCCTCCATATTGTATCACACCAGAGGTCCTTCAGTAGTGTTTTAAGTTCACTGTCTTTTCTTTCAGGTACAGACTAGCAGAGCTCAGAAAGCAAATTACAGCTGAAGAATTATTTAAACATCTATCACTTCTCAGCTACAGCATCTCAGTTAAAAACTGCACTCAGGTGAAGAGGCTTAATACCTACTTACGTATCCAATGGGAATGCCAGCTGGACACACCAGCAGGCACACAGTGAATTAATGGGAGATCAACAGCTTGATCACATAGGGAATGTCTGCACAGCCTCCCTAGTCAGAAGTAAGACTATGACTCCAGGCATGAAAAACACAGGACGTACCTCCACGATAGTGGTCAGGAAACAGGAATGTAGAAAGAAATTTGGAGATCATTCTGGTAATCTTTATGTGCAGAGGGGGCTAGAAAATAAAAATAACATTTTCATAGTATTTTCCTGTAGGTTGCTGGTGAAACAACTACTAGAATACTGTGTCCAAAGGGAAGAAGATTTAAAAAAATATAGATGAAAACTACAAAACTTGTTATGGATTACTTAATCATCCTAAAAGCTTGATCTATTTAAATGATCAAAGGCCCCTTGATCACAATTTATAAATGCCAAATCTAGCTATTGAATGCATAATGAGATTCAGTGGCTGTGAAATGAAGCTAAACTAATTCAGAACATAAATAATGCTCTCATTAGTTATCTGTGTGTATATTAACTGTTGAAATAATATATCAAAAACTGTCCATCACTAAAAAGAATTAAATCAACAATGGATTTTTTATTGGATAGACATGCTTCAATTCAGCAGCATCTATTGAGCTTGAAGCAAATTAATTAATGGATATCCAGTGACCTGTGTGACTCAAAAGGCTGAAGTAAATAATTGGAAAGCCTATATTAATCACAGAGTTCTTTAATTCATCCACTGCAAATAACAACCTCACAGCTTGGCTATGTGTTGCAAGGCTTAGGTCTTGATTTGTTTATCCTAATCACAATATCAAGATAGCCTTTGAAGAGGATACCTCCTTCCTCCCACAGCCAGCAACAACCCTAAAATTGACCACTGGAACACACATCCTGTCCTCTAAATCTCATTGTCATCTTTGTCAACAAGCCCTTACAGAGTTCACACTGGGATCAGACAGGGACTGGCGCTGTTGTCCAAAAAGATTACAGAGAAGGTGACATTATTTGGGGCTGTAACTATATCCCTTTGAGAGATGTCCCGCGACGGGTTTATCACTATTGCATTTTTTAAACTGCATTGCAGTGCAGCCTGGGAACAATGTGCTCGTTTGTCAAGGTAATACACATCTAAGCGTGCCTCCTGTTAAGGTCACAGCCAGGCATTTCCGAAGCCTACACATTGCTCTGCTTTTTTTTTGGCTGGGGGTGATTAACTTAACCTCCCTGTGAGTCTGTGTCAAATGACAACAGCAATCAGCTTTCTGGGGGCTTGGGAGAGTTGGGTAGTGTTATGTAGTGTGCTGTAACTTGAAGTTACACCTCGGCGTTTCACACAGATCAGCACCGTGACTTGTCTTTCACCTGTATCTGTGATGACTGAACAAGCAGCGTAGAAGCATCTTTTGTCACACAAGCTGACTTGCTGTGTCAAGAACCAGCCAAGACAACTCGGCTTTAGCCTAAGGAAGGGATGTTTCTTAACCCTGAAGGTATATCCCATTCTTATGCACCAAGTGACACGCTGAAGCTCTGGGAATTGGACAAAGGCATTGGCGTGGTCGTGTGATGAGCCACCATACCGAAATGCTTATATGCACTGCTCTCAGCAGTAGGATTTCACCCAACACTTTCATTACAGTTTGCTATTTCTCTTTCATTAGTTATTTGCTTGCAGCTACTGGCCTCACTTCTGACATATATAGGTAATAAGAATTGTATTTTTAGGGGGAAGGCTGTTTCAATTTGGTGCTACTTTTAGCCAATTGTTACCCTGTTTTGCATTTGGTGCAATATTGGATGTTTTTCTTCTGGCAGTTACAGCCACGTCACACATTGGCCTAACTTAAGGTCTGTGGTGCACAGATTTGCTCAAGGATTTCTCTTTTGTAAAGCTCTTACACTGATTTTTCTACAATTAAGGGCTGATGCTTTAGGACTCTTTTGCATACAAAATTGTGCCAAATGGCAGTCATGGAAGTTGCCACTAATTATGGAGAGCCAGACACCGGACACAGCTCCTTCTTCAGCTCCAGGCTATGGCAGCTAAAAGGCCATTATGGCTCTCCTGCCAGATGCTGTAGCTCCCTCCTAGCTGTTAGCTGAGCTGCTTGCGGAATTGTTCCTTAGCTAAATGTGACAGGTCAGAAGAGGGTTACTGTTCAAAGTAACCCAGCTCGCTTTGATGGGCATGTAAGCAGCTCAGGAGCAGAGTAGAAGGGGAAGTAAGCTGCAGATGGTGGGGGAGACAAGAGTTGTTCAGCTGAAGACAACAGCTTCTCCTAACATAGCCAGATCTTGTTCTCTAGCCTTAGTTTTACTTGATTTCTCACCTCCCTAAAATAAGGAGCACAATAGTAAGTAGGATTTTCCTCTGGCAACTTCTACCTGTCCCATTTTCATATGCCTACCTCCGCATTAATGCTGAATTTCAATTTGCCCATCAAGCACTCTAAGAGTATCCTTTGTTCTTATTCACTTCCCACTCACTTCTAAAGACACTGGCCTTGATCATATTTTGACTTCTGTTATGCAGCAGCACCACTCTAATTTGTACTTGAACTTATTCCTGACTGTTACTTTGGAAGAAGCTGGAGGTATGTTCTCATTTCCATTCTTGTGGTCGGTTCATGAAAAATTCACCTCTGTGAGAGACAATGAGTTTGCAAGTCATAATAACTCAAGTCACAAAAAACTTCAGAGATTGTACTTAAGCAATTTGTTGCTATGGCCAATTTATTAACTTCTTTCAAGCTGCTTCCAGCTACCAATGCCAGCTCTGTATTGAATAAGACATGGAGAATGGGGGACGTAGAACTACTTAAATGGGGTAAAATAAGAAGCGTGTATCTGGATCCTTATGTTTGGGCTTCAGGCATACTTGGTATTTTATTACCTATTGCTGTTGCAATATGTTGTTGATGATCAGATTTCCTCAGAAATCTGTCATTCTGAAACACTCGGTATTTTTTTCTCTTGGAGTTTATCCTCTTCAGCAGTGGTAACGATTAATCTGATTCTCCTGGCCTGCAGTTTTAAATCCAGTGACTTCAGCAGAATGAAAACTGTGACCTTAGCAAACAGAAATGTGTTACCTTGTCAGTGCAGAGTCCCTTTATATGTGCTGAAGGCTTGAACACTCAGCAAACTCTCCTAAAATGATTTCATGAGCACACCTGCTATCTCCTTGGTAATCAGCTTGAGTTCTGGTAGTCTAGGTAAATTTAGATTTAATTTTATGAGGAAAAGTGAGCTCACTCCTGCAAAAAGTTTCATTCTGCACAGCCATTTCACCCTTTTCTGTTCTTGAGCTGAAAAAATGTTTCCTGAGGGATCTTTTATTTGTCTCTTAGGAAAGTGGAATTGCCTCAAGACCAAAGAATTCAGAATCCAATTCAGAATTAAAATTATTTGGCAGCTAGATTCTAGTTTCTGATAATAGCCTATCCATTGGAGATGCTGGAACAGCAGAGATCCTGCACCTTGACACTGTCAAAAGTGTCTCCTTATAACAGAGGTGTTGACTAATTAATTGGCTTCTTCTGCCTTCAGTTTCTTCTCTCTTTTTTTCCGACATTTATTTTATTTGTATTCCTTACATATAAGATCTGACTGATGCATGGGGGGTTTGGTTTTCTTTTTCAAATAACTGGTACAGAATTAGGGCCATTGATTTCTGTAGCTTATGCATGCACGCATCACTTTTCTGTTGCTTCACAAAAACAGCACCTTCAGTACAAAGTTTAGTCTGGACCATCATGTTTGTAGGTGAAAAAATGTACTCTGGTTACAGTGAAGACCTCTACTCTAACTCTCAGTGGGGCTTTTGACTTATTAACATAGCTGATTACAAAATAATATCTTAGAAGATATAGGAAGACTCAGTCAAAACTGATGTTTATAGAACAGGGATCCTTTTTTCGAGAACAGGAAAACCAGTGTGACTTCACACTTAGGGAAGTTGTCAAGTTCCATGCAAGTCAGAAGATAGAATCTAGTAAGAAGTTAATCATTACACCTGCTTTATTTAGGACTAGCTACGAGTGTAGAACTGCAGTTATGCAGAATATATTCTAAATTTGCTTGTGCTGTTATTTTCAAATATTTAAGTCTTCCAAAATAAAAGGATGCAAAGCACAGTAACTAGCACCCATCTCCAGCATACTGTGTGCATCTAGTAAACAGATAAAGCGTTGTGCTGTAGCATGATCGTGTTCAAAGAAAGGAGGTGGAGAACCTCAGACCACAAAAAACTGGCTCCTTCCATAGCCCACTGGGCACCAGTGGGGTTATGCCACAGCCTAACCCTTTGAAAATGAAGAAATACTTGCACATAGTTTTAATAGCTTACAGCCTCAGTCCACATCCAGTGAGACTTACTCATGTTTTTCACTGTGAAAAATCCCACCGAAACCATTATAAAGTTGGGTGTGAACTTTTCTGAGAACTGGGCCTGAAAAGCCTGTTCGTGTGTCTGCGTAGCTATTACTAATTGCAAAATCAAATTGTTTTGAGAGAAGCAAGACACAGGAAACTTGTTTCCTGTGATTTTTCCACCACAGATTTCTCTCATACATCTGTAGCATATTACTGTCTTGCATGGTCCTTGGGAACTTGTGGAGTGAGCTGCCCCTGTGGCTGCATCTGGCGAGGTGCTGTTGGCTTTGGGCTGTCTGTGATAATTGATGGACCTGTAGCCAAACAGGATAGAGAACTGTTGTTTTGTGGTGCAGCCTTTCTTTTCATGGGGTACTAACTGGGATCTCCTGTCTACTGATTTTTATAAAACTTTTAGGAACATACTTTGGATGAAACCGGCCAACTGGTTCAAAAGGTACTAGGAAATCTCCTGTGGGCTGATGCGCAAAGGGTAAGATTAGATAAAGCCTTATTTCCTTTAAAATTTACCATTTGTTGATTGTGTGTTTTCCTTTAAATCTCCTTAAAATACTCTCTAAAGACTACTATGACAGGTTAGATCTATAACCTGTTATGATTTATTTCAGTAGGGTTGTGATTAAGCTTTCAAGAAATAGGAGATAATAACTTGGCAGAGAATTCTCTGTCACATTTCTCCTTCTTTTCTTCTCATCCTTGAAATATATTCTTTCCCCTCTGTGGATATGACTCTTGTGAAGGGAAGGCTTAAGTTTTATCCCTCAAATTATCTGACAAACCTTCTGTAGTATGCAAGTCTAGTGAAATAGTGTAAAGGACAGTTTGCATTTTACTGAAAGTGAAAATTCAGGAAGGATGGAATACAAAGAAATGGAAAAAGCCCACACAGGGCTTGACCGTGAATTGGTATAAATCAGTCCAGTGGTCATGTGCTGGATGTTGCCTTCTGTTTCAGCACATCACAGAGTTGCTATAATGCAGTTAATAGCAGACCGTGATGAAAACTCTAGGCTTATTTAACACTCTGACAGATTTATGGCAGACATCAAATGCTTGACTCTTGACCAGAGCATATAAAGCTAGCTTTGGAGAGAAAGGAGGAATTAGGAAGCTTTTTTCAGCACCAGAGGCTTAGTTAAATTACAAACTGTATTAAATATTAAAGGAGACTGGATAACTGCGGTTTACTTACGTTAATATGGGTTTGTAGAATGTATTTTTAGGAAAATCTGAAGTAAATGGTTAGAAACTTCTGATTCTAAATAAATTTAAATAGAATACATAAAAAAGGATTTCCATCTTTTGCAAGTTTAGAATACCCTTCCATGAAAGAAGCTTATTCTCAGCTGTTGTTTTAAAAATATCTTACATTTCTCGCAACTGTCCCTAGCAAAAGGTTTTAACAAAAATAATTTTTCTTTTCATCTGTTCTCAATTTCTAATATTAATTGTTGCTTTATACTGTTGTCATTATTGCACAGTACTGCAACTTGTGAAATACCTGAATTTGTCCACTTTGATGAAGCTGAAAACAGGAAAATAGTTTGTCACCTTCTGTCCCCTTTACTGCTTATGGACTGCTTATTCCAAGAAATCATTTAAGCTGTCAAGAACCTTATCAATATGATGGATTTTCTGTCATTTTACTGAAATCCCCCAAAGTAAATATATTAGATTACCGACTGAGGCAAGAGAAATGGTCCTGGCTTCTGCCTACCATTGCCAAGCAGTAATTGTAGGGTCCTTGACTTAATCTCAGCTGGTTTTCACGGGAACTGTTTGAAGCTGTCTACAGATACAACTGAAAGATGGTCTGAGATGGTAATCTGGACTCAAACCCTTGCCAGAGAACTGCTGGTAATCTAGTCACTGCCTGCTCCAACTCGCCAAACATCATTTTGCCTGCTGATAAAGTCTCTAGTTTCTATTCAGGCGAGAATACCTGGAGAATACTTTAAAATTATAAGCATATATTCCATGAGATAGACACAGGATTTTTCTTTGATTCTTGAAGAGGCACTGGAGGTACCTGTGTGAGAAAGGAGAAAGAAGGACTAGAGATTCTGGGTAAACCTGAAACACCAGTTAGACTAACCTTCATGACTACAGCTGTGAAGCAAGAGCCTAACTACTGAGACAGAATAACTTGTTCCGGTGAACATTGTTAAGACATGTAGCTTGGTGGGGAGGAATAAAAAGATTCAGCTGTAAACCCAACCTTGTATTATCACATCATGCTAGTTACCTGAAGCCAACCAGAAGAATCAGAGGAACTTACATCCTGGAATGGATACAGTCTGTATTATTCTTATTTATTATTCCTATGGGGTAAAAGAAGTGGTTGTAGTGTCACCAGTGATGCTGGGCTTTAGGAGGTGAAAATCCCCCAGGAGGAGCATGAAGAGGCATTGACTGCCAGGGCTCTAACAGAGTCAGGGAGAAGAGGGAGAAAAAATATATATGATGAAATATATTTAACTAGTGATTCAAGAGATATGTTTATGGTCTATAGGACATAAAGAGAAGCTTGCAAAATGGAAAGAGAATAAGGCAGCTTTGGAGTGAGGTGTGAACTTAAGGAGACAAAGAAAAAGTGAAGCAGAAACATACATTGCAGATTAATTGCAGGGCTAATGGGAGAGAGAAGTTGAGATTTAGATAAATTCTTGAGAGAAATGGCTGGATCAAGCAGGAAAGAGCTTTTAGAGAAGGAAAACGGGTAGGGTATCTGGCCTTGAATGGAAGTAAAAGGATGAGAAGGGAGGAAATATTGAATGAATAATTGCACAAAGGCTGTCTTGGTGAGCTCAATTAAGCAGTGGACAGGGAATGGCCAGACGTCACAGGGTCAGCATGGGGTATGATAAACATCCTGAACTGTGTCTACACCAAATACAGCTTTTTTTAGTGAGACTGGGATATACAGCACTAAACAGAAGTTGTATACCTCCAGCATTTTCATGAAATGTTCATATAGTAAAGGGAAATAGGGGATAATCTTGAGAGGAACTGAGCAAAGAATCTCCAGTTCTTCTGTGTTA
The DNA here is from genome assembly GCF_000690775.1 of Eurypyga helias. NCBI lineage: Eukaryota > Metazoa > Chordata > Aves > Eurypygiformes > Eurypygidae > Eurypyga > Eurypyga helias. The sequence goes on from NW_010265915.1 coordinate 14,366, forward strand.
TTTGAATTATCTGGAAAGATTTAAGCAGGCAGAAACAGCCAGTTTCATTGCTGCTATTTTTCCCACAACAGGTAGATCAAAGTCTGAATGCTCAGCAAATCTGATTTTTTTTTAAATTTTGAGAGTATCAAGTGCTTCAAGGCACCTATTATCACTATCTGTTCTGGTGCATAAGGAGTCGATTAACTCATTTAAAACTGACCTTAAGTGAAATAGAAAAAGAGTTTGTAGAAACTAGGGCTGACCTCCAAGTACTGAGGAAGGTAAACCAGCCTGGGTTGATGAATATGTTATGCAATGCAAAGGCTTTCTGAATCCTTGGCACACATGAAAGCCTTGTAATACAGGTTTTCGGAAAGAAGTCGAGTATGCTTCCTTTTAGCTGAGAGGAAAAATGCCTTCAACAAGCATGTTCTAAGTGCTCCTTGGCATAACTGTAGTTTGCGTGTAGAAATACTGCATAAGTACTTGTTGGACAAGAATCAGGAGACCTTTGAGAGTATGTGTAAAACATTAAGAAAACAAGATTACACATTTGGTATTGTCACGGAGTTCCTTATGGTGGGCAGGTAGTAACCCTCCCACAGACTTGAAGCAAAGCTCCCACAATGAGTAGTAAAGCTCCCATAGAACTGAATGCAGACTGCAGATTAGTAGGTGACAAAGGAGCAAATTTCAGTTTAAAAGAAGGATTCCAGAAGCATGTCACTGAAAATACATGATTACATCAATGTGTGTGTATGTGCATGGATCTATGTCTGTAAATGTGCAAGCTCTTCTGAAACTTTGGGCAGAGAGGAGTAAAACCTCAGGGTCAGGGAGATCTTGACTTTTAAAATAGCAGTAGACTTTTCATCTTCTATTGGGAAGACTAGCAGCTCAGGTTTTATTTACACTCATAGGACTCAGTTCAACATACAGTACCACTGACTACAAGTTGCTGGTACTCCGGAATTAAAAAATGAATTAAGATAACCTAAGGCAGTAACTTCAGCTCCTTCATATGCTACCCAGAGGATGACAGAGGGCTATAAAATCATCAGAGAACAGCTTCACCAGGTAGAATTCCTTCCATCTCCATCCCTTTGCTGCTGCCACAGATAATTTCTGGCCACTTAGCCACCATGCCATGTCTCCTGCAGACAGAAAACTCTCCTCTGTTGCCATATGTGCTGGTTTTAGTTGGGATGGAGTTAATTTTCTTCACAGTAGCTAGTATGAAGCTATGTCTTGGATTTGTGCCAGGCTATGTTTTGGATTTGTGCTGAGAAGAATATTGATAACACTAACATTTTTAGTGGTTGCTAAGGAATGTTTTTACCAAGTCAAGGAGTTTTTCATTTTCTGATACTGCACCTGCGTTTCCAGCTTCTACAAAAAGCTAGGAGGGGACACATCCAGATAACTAATCCAAAGTGACCAAAGGGACATTT
>NW_010265916.1:0-6698 GCF_000690775.1 Eurypyga helias
TAATTTTATGTATTTTATTTAAATATAGGGAATTTAAATAGTAATTTGATCAGAGTATGTCTGTACTTACAACGTGGGAGGGAAAACTTAGATAATGTGTTCTTCATTCCATCAGACAGAAATACAAGATTGGAGGCTGGAAACAAATGATAGGTATATTGAAATCAGATAGTAGATGTTCCTAAAAGCAAAATAAAATTAAAATGAGGTCATTTAACTGGAAAGCTCACTAAGTGTTTTGCTTGATTGGTCATCACTGGTAATTTTAAAATCAGGTTCAGATGCTATTTCTAAATGAGGTAGTCTGATTCAAATGGAACAAAATCAGAAAAGTCATATGACCTGTGGTATGCAAGAGAATGAATTAGATGAGTACACTGAGTACCTCCAGTCCCCTAATTTATGGAAATGAAAAATAATTCAGTCCAACCTGACAGTGATGCCAACCAACACAGCAGTTTCTTCAGCTTGGAATATATTTGAAAAATCAGATCTTTTTCTTCCTCTAACAAACAAGGTTATTTAAGCAAGTGGGGTGTCCAGCTATAGTGAGATTTAATGTTAAAATGCATAGTGTTGTGTTACATCCATGAGTGGAACCAGCACACACAGACCAAGAACATGGGTATGAACATGTAGAAAAAAAGGAGGGAAAACAAACCAGATTTCTCTTGTTCAAGAGAGAGTGGGAGCTAAACAAAATAAAATAACTGTGAAAGGCACTCAATTCCTTTCCTTCCTCAGTCTAGGCCACATTTTTTCTATCCTTGGAGCCATTAATGATCACAATCAATAGTAAGCTGATGGTTTCAGAACTTTAATGTGTTCTTAAGGAAATATAATTACTACCTAATTTATCTGGAAATACCAGAGCATATTGAATTTTTCAGTAAGTTGTAGACATTGTTTTGTCAGATCATTTTGCCCGGAAACACAGTAATACAGTAATGTCAACTCCAAGAAGTATTTTGACCAATAATCTGAATCACTGAAATTAAACTTCACTATAAACCCTAAATGATTCAGCTTAACAATACAGAAGCACTACGACAAGCTGCTTCAAAATCTCTATAATATGTTCATAGATGTATACCTGTGTCATCTGACAGTCCCTGGATATGGTGCTGCTATGATAATGGGTCCCATCTTAGTTTCATGCAATCATGCATCTGCACATATTTGCATGACCTACTCTATGTGAAGAAAAAAAAAAAAAAGAAAGGGAAAAAAAAAAAGAGAGATTTGTTTTCCTGAAGCACTATAAGCTTAGAAACCCATATTTGGAGTTTTTTGCAAACTGAGGAAAAAATTGGTTCTAAGAACTTAAAAGAAATCCAAAGGCTTTCTTCAAAATACAGATAAGAGTTAAAAATGCTAAACAAACAGGTGGGACATGGGTTTCAGTGGCTGCTTTCTTTCGCATATTTGTCTCTTTTTGTATGTATTTTACAGATACCACATTCATGTCTTAAAGTACCACCTACAGCTCATAAAAATAATTAGTCTTACAAACTTGAACGAATGAAAGAAGTAGGTGTGGATGAGAGGGAAACAAGCACAGGGTGCTGCCTGTGTTGCCTCGCTGCATTAAAACCCATGTCATCGAGTTTGTACTCTGTGTGTTCAGTATAATTCTCCTATTCCATAGCTTTAATGGTTATGGTACCATCAGATACAAGATTTGAGTAATTGCGTAAATGTTAAACAAGCAGGGTAGGGGTCACTGGGTTAGTTATTTATCCTGTATGCCTCTGGTAAAGGAAAACAACATAAACAACTTTTATTTATCTAAATGAGGCTGCTACTTGTACATAAACTGATACAGCCTCCGCCATTGACAGGGCTGAGTGGGCTATAGTATCACAGGAAAATGAAAAGGTATAACAGGGAAAAGAAATTGCATGAATGTCATTGTCATGAATACAGCAGTACAGCAGCACTTAACAACACTCATATTTTCTGATGGGAAGATGAACATTCTACTTCATCTGTTTTTAACCCAATCTTTTTTTCCCAAACTAGTTAGAAAAGTCAGTTTGCAGCCACTGCCTCCTACAGGTAAAAAGTGAGAGGATAGTCTGTTCTACCCAGGCATATTGCTATGGTTGCCTTTCAGCCCATGCATTATGCTTTTTCTTCTTCACGTGAAATAAGGGTAAAACTCTAGTCTAGGCATGCCTATCATAACTTGAATTATAATAGAAATTAAAGGGTTCAGATAGTTTTATATCAATATTTTTAAAAGTCATCATCTACTTCAATTGTGCTGAAATTTGGAGCTCCCATGGGAGAGCTGGATAGATTTGTGTTCCAGTGTCTTGGTTAAATGAGAAGGAAGTTCCTGATGAGCGAAGTAACAAAATCCCTTCCCCAAGATGTATATATTTACTTGTTTATTTTCCCGTGGATGACAGAAAGTATGCCTGTGTAGCCACACCTTGAAGGCAGGGCAGAACTTGCACTGAGACCTGTACAGCTGGGACCCAGCAGCACACTGGAAGCAGTAGCTGATTTAGCACGGCCAAAGATCTGCAGCTGGCCCCAGATGGTCTCATGTACAGAGGCTTACCCAATTCCCATCTGATACCTACCATCCTGAGGGGGAATCAACACTGAAAACAGCTTTCTAAAAAAGGATAAGTAGTCTCAGTAGGTGTAAGCCTAGCCTAAAAACATATGGGCAGACAGGGTAGCCAAGGAGCTTTGTAGCCTGCTGGTTTTCACATGGTGTGGGTGACTCAAAGGGATGTGCAACAGCTGTTGAGCCTCATCCTTCTGTGTCTCCTCACCAGCCAGCATCAGATTGCATCCAAATACTGACAGGGATCCTGAAAGGGAAAAGGGATAACAAGCATCTCCCTGAGGCCCAGGTTTTCAGTACAGGAAAAAATAAACTAAGCACACGGTAAGACTCAGAAGGTACTCTGTTTTAACAAGAAATGCAAGTGGTCTGTTTACCTGTAAAGACATATTGAAGGAGGATTTAGAGGGAAGTAGCAGGGGAAAATTTGTATTGATGGAAAGCAGGAAGGATGGAGAGGTCTGAGTAGTAGGGGAGAGAGGAGGGAGAAGTACAAGCAGTGGAAGAACTTAGAGGTAGGTATCATCTATCTGAGTCCTATCTTTTCCCACTTCTGCTCTGGAATATGTACAGTCTGTTCCTCTGGTGTGTTTATGCCTCCCTTATACCCTCTGATATGAGCTGCAGATATGGAAGGATAATGGCATTTTTCAAGAGAAGAGTATCTCTTCCCAGGCCCCCAGTATGCAGTTACTGCTGAGGCTTGTCAGGGGGACAAGGATTGAGAGGCAAGGGTCAAAGCAGAGCACTTTCCTTTGAGTCCTGTAGGAGAACATGAAAGGACCTTTTAGTCTTTTTTTTTTTTTTTTTAGGTCCTAACCATTATCTTATTTGATTGCATCTTCTGAGAAATATTTCTACAACTTGTATTCAACCCTAGCTTGCTAATTTTACTTTACAGCTTCTGGATTTCTTGTATCAAAAGTGGTACCCACAGAAAATCTTATCCACCTATGTTAAATGCACCAGAGCAGATTTCACTACTTTCAAAATACACTTGCATGCCTAGAGAGCTTTAAATGTAGCACGTTTATTCAAAGTTCCTATGTGTAATGCAGTGCTGGTGAAGAAAAAAGGCTTAAAACTGTTCTTTGTATGACTGATTGTTAATGACCCCAGCTGAAGTCAAATAATCAACAAATTTACATACTAATTTTGAGGTTTAATATACTCTTGTGTTCATGCTCAATTTTTAACATTCAGTGCAATAAAGGAGAAAAGTCTAAAGCTATACCTAGAATGACTTATTGTTGGTGGCAACAATGAAATTAAAATCTTCAGTAGGTGTATTATATACTTCAGAAATTCATAATTACTTAGTACTCATTTTGTAAAGTAGTTGGTAGAGATTTTTCTCTCTTATTTTTGGACTGTTAGTTTATAGGGTCCTTTCTTTACACCCACTCTGAACACATTTAGGCACATAATACCTGATATTTTCAATACTGTTCAGGAATGTAGGCATATAAAATGGAGTGCCATAGTAGGAGTAATTTATACCCACAAGTAAATTGGGGTCCCAAAATTGCATTTGCAAGCTTATAAGCAGTTTTCCTTTAAAAATAAGGTTGCCTGTCATGAAATACATTAGTAATTGTGCCCCCAAGCATGCATAGCTTGTTGTTCTGTTCTGGAAATTCCAAGCAAGAACTAAATCCTTTTTATTGACAAAGTATGTGAAGTTATGTTAGAATGAAGCCCTACTGAGACCTAATCTATCCAGGCTCCTTTTGGTGTAGTGCAAAGAACCACAGCATAGTATACTCATAGACAAGTAGGATCCCACTGTGATTTTCTAGGACTCTGAAAATAGATAAAACCTTATCTTTGAAATTTGTATTAGTGTAGTGTACAGAAGCAGAGGTTGATTCTGGCTGAAAATATGGCAGATGCTATTCATAATTGCAGTCTGTTCCTTTTATCAATGCAGTTTTATTGTCTATGGAACTGGAAACCTTAAGCAATGCTCTTAATCTCTTTGAGATCTTAATTTCTAATGAAATGTACTTAGCCACAAACATTTTCTAATTACTATATTTTTTTTTCTTATCTAATTCTTTTGTCACTGCAGCAATGATTTATTGTTAATAGTGTGTCAGCTCCACGAAAATGAGTTTTCTGGAACTCTGTATTTGATAAATGCACAACCTGGTATCCCCAGGGAAAGTAGGAGAAGACAGAAGCAACTAGACCCCTGTAGTAGATATGAAAAAAAAAGCATCAGTAGATGAATTTCTTCTTTCCCCTTCTTTTTTTTTTTTTTTTTTTTAATCGCATGGATATATAAAGGCAAATAGTGGAAAACTGACCTTTTCAGAGTCCTTGTCACATGGTGAAATTATTTGGTGTCCACTAGTTCTATTGATAATTTTCTTATGAGACTTACCTAATTACTTTTCCCAAAGTAATTTTTGTATGTGAGGAAAGGCAGGGGAAAGGTATTTGCCTCTGCAATACATACCACTCATTTTGTCATCTGTAAACCATATTTCTTAGCTGACAGCTTTTTTGGCATGCTTACTAGCATTTACCATGAGCACATTTGAGAAATCAAAGCACCACCTAACCATGAGCACAGATAAGAAATCATAGCACCACCTATTAACAAACTTCGTGCATATTTGTCTTACATTTTTCCTGGGTTTATAATTGTTCTCTGGCCTTCAATATTCTATGTTGGAGATAATCCAAATATGCTATGATATTTCAGAAAAGAAGTCCAGCAGAAATTCAAATTTAACAATACAGAGGAAAAAAAACATTCCTTTTTCTGTGATGTTCTACATCCTCTACACTGGTTGAAACAGGATTCATAATAAATTTGGAACTTCACTTAGGTGGTTGATGGAAACCAGATTTGTAAAAGAAAATAAGCATACATTGAGACAATAACATCAACCTCAAATTATAATTTTCTATATTTCAAGTGCTTCAAACCTTAATGTTCTCTATTATAGTTTATATATTTATCTTACATGTAAAAAGTCCAGAATTCTGCCTCCTTTTTGTCATTTGTTATTCCTTGGTTTGATGTAACTTGTACAGATGTAACTCTCTAATCTAGTTTTACCTGGACTTACACTTGTACAATCCCATTAAAGCTGCATGGGTTTAACTTAGGGCAGATCCAACCTGTTGTCCTATAATATTTTTTGAGATCGCTCTTGACAGAATGGGGCTCTAATCACTGCATTTCCTTGGACTACTTAACCAAGAGTCATATTCTAAGTCTTCTTTCAATTATAATGCATTTAACATGGGGTAGCTGGCTGAACCTCTCTGCCTACTCATTTGTAAAATGGTGATGAGTCTTTACTGATTTCTGTCATAGAGGCTTAAATAGATACAGTTTATATGGTTTAAACTATGGTTTAAACTATGGTTTAGTGCTTTCAAAATTGAAGGCAGTTTGTAAGTTTTGGTGGAAGAGGTCTAGTTTAGCCTGTAAGGGCAGAGTGTGACTGCACAGGGAATAAATAACCTGCCTTGCCCTTGAATAGAAGATTTCTTGTCTATTTTGAATCATATGGAGAAGTATTATGTCACTACATAACTATATAGACATCTGACTGTATCTGCAAGTTTCTATATACATTTATAGATTTAAAAAATCTTTTTCTATGATGTAGCATGTTCTGTTAATTAATATTCCAAGTTTAGAAATAACAATATATCAAAAATACACTTCTCTTCATCCACATAAGTTGCCCTGCTGGTTTTATGGAAAACTGATAAAAGTTGGGAGCTATTCCCATAAAATCTCACTAAATTTCTGATTGAAGCTCATGATAATTTCCAGTTGAAATCTCCATGACCCCAGAGATGACTATGTGACTTAACATAGAAAAATCAAAGAATGAGTACACATTTCTGAGAGAGAATGTTCAAAGAACCTGCTATCGAAAGTAAAACCAAAAAAGTAAAAATTTATGAAAAATTTATCAAATGGCTAATATGACAATAGGAAAAGATCAGACTTGATGTAAAAACTGGTACCTTAAGGAATGGGTAACACTCTGGTCATGAAAAGCATGACTTTGCCTTAAGTATCTCTAAAGTATTACTTAACTATTGTTCTTAATTGTGAGGAATCATAGCAACAATGATCATCTAAAGT
>NW_010265916.1:7233-23877 GCF_000690775.1 Eurypyga helias
ATATGTCAGGCACAATCTCCCCGTGGTGAAGCCATGTGTCACCAACCACCTCCTCATTCTCCATGTGCCTCAGCATGGTTTCCAGGAGGATCTGATCCATGATCTTGCCAGACACAGAGGTGAGGCTGACTGGCCTGTAGTTTCCTAGGTCCTCTTTTTTTCCCTTTTTAAAAATGGGGGTTATGTTTCTCCTCTTCCAGTCAGCGGGAACTTCACCAGACTGCCATGACTTTTCAGATACGATGGATAGAGGTTTTGCAACTCCATCTGCCAGTTCTTTCAGGACCTATGGATGTATTCCATCAGGTCCCATAGATTTGCGCAACTTCAGGTTCCTCAGGTGTTCCCGAACCTGAAAGGACCTTAAGGATCATCTAGTTCCAACCCCCCTGCCATGGGCAGGGACACCTTCCACCAGACCAGGTTGGTCAAAGCCTCATCCAGCCTGGCCTTGAACACTTCCAGGGGTGGGGCATCCACAGCTTCTCTGGGCAACCTGTTCCATTGCTTTACCATCCTCTCTGTGAAGAACTTCTTCCTGATATCTAATCTGAATCTCCCCACTTCCAATTTAAAGTCATAAACCTTTGTTCTATCACTACATGCCCTTGTAAAAAATCATCCCGTCCTGTCCCCGCCCCAGCTTGATTGTCTATGTTGGTGATGTAATATGAGCAAAGTTTCCTTTTTAAAGTAAGTACTGTTTAGCGAGAAGCTAGTAACAGTATTTCCTAAAACGTTTATTTCTTTCAGTTGCTAACCTAAAAAGCAAATGAAACAATTTAAATGCAATTTTGGGAGAATAAAATACAGCCAGAATAAGAAACTGAAAGTTGAGTTTCATCCTAGTGTGATTTAAAATAGGTGAATTATAAACCACTCAAAAAACACACTGATGATGGGAATGGGCATAGAATTTTAAACATAATGGTGCTGTCAGTTTGATACTGAATTGCTACAATCGTGAGAGAGAATATACTCAAGCTTTCATTCAACAGAATAATATTTGCCTGAAATCTGCAAGGGGTTTTGTGATACCCACAAATGTTTCAGCCACAAAAGCGTCAGCCGCAAAAGCCTAGAACAGTGTTATAATCGATCATATCTGTTGACCTTTGCAAGTGAGGGACTCTGAATTTGGCAATTGTATGCCCGCAGACCCAACCACAGGACCTCAATTGAGTAATACTTAAAGCTTTTGTAAAGAGTTTGCTTAAGCAAAGGCATGATCAAAGTCCTCCCAAAATATGTGTGTTTCATAGATCAAATTTCAGCTCTGTTTTGGATCTGCAAAGTTCTAAGTGTGATTTGAGGCTATAAATAACCACAGGAGGTTTTTACCATTGATTTCAGTGGTCTTCAGATAACACTCTGTGTGTATCAACACTTTTCATGCAGCATGTAAAATTCATTTTATCTTAAAGTTTATGCATAATTTAAACTGAAAAAACACCCTGGTAACTGCCTTACTGTTTATTTTTATCTTCTGTTCCCCTCACCCACATCTTGCATATATGCCTCTGTTTTCCATGTTTTTTTCTAGGAATTTTCTTTCTTCTCCAGTGTATAATACTGTTGGGTTGTTGTTACTGTTGCTGCTGGTTTTAACATCCTTCTTAATACATTTTGTCCCCCGCTCTTTTCTCTTAAATGACTGTTTCTTCTTTTTTCTACCAGACTCATCCTTTGCTGTATCTTCTAACAAACAGTTCCTACCTACTTCTTTCTCATGCCTGTCTAACCCAGCATGTCAAGCTCCCTCTTATCATTCCATCTCATGTCATGTTCCACTTGTTTTACATGGATCTGCAGTTCTAGATCCCTATCATTTTCTCATAAAAGTCATGTTCATCCTCTCTTTAGTATCCACTTTCAAGTTTTTCTCACTTTTCTACATTTATCTCAATTACTACTTCAATCGTCTTGAAAAAAACTCATACACTTGCAAGAAGCTAAGATTTTGTAACTCTCAGACTCCTTCTCCTTTTGAATACATTTGCCTCATTTTTCTTTATTACAATATACTATTTAACACTTTGTTTGAAGACTGTTTCCATTGAGATATTAATCCCTAATGTAGAAGTTTAAATGATAAAAAAGGCGATTTTTATCAGAAATAAATTGTCTAATGTTTAATTCCCTCATTGCATTCATGCAACTTATTATGAATCAAGATTCTGCTCTGAAAGAATCTTCAATAATTCAAGATCTTTCACTGAAACACAAAGAATTTATGTAGAATGTAACTTGTGAAGAAACATTCAGAAGAAAATATGTAGTTATTTAAAACTTTTTTTTTTTTTTTTTTTTTTAAATCTAAGAATAATCACTCCGGAAAGATGCAGCTTTTTGAACATGATGAGCCCAAGCTTGTGATCCAGTGGGCCTTTGAGAATGAAGTTTTATGATATACAGTTCTGATGTTAGAAAATCATAATCAACAATGAAAAAAAAATCAGTGAAATAACTAGCTCAACTCATCATAACAGGAAGGAAGTATTTGGCTACTCTGAGACACATACTTATGTTTATATATAGGTTTGTCTAGAAGGACATTTAAAATTATGCAGTATTATTTATTGTTTCCATGCTGGATAAACATTAACATATACACAATATTTATGAGGTGAAAGTTAGTATTAATCACAGAAATTCTTTACCAATTTCAAAACTGTGTTTTCTTAAGCAAATTTATCTGCTATTACATATAACATGCAGAAACACCCAGTTATACTGCAATGCTCCAGCATTTCAGCACTTTCAAAACAATTTGGTTAGTGTATTTAAGTAGACTTGATTAGGGACTAAGGCCCAATTTCTCAAAGGTGGTTAAGTACATAACTCCCATGGAAATCAATTTACCTATATATGAATATAAAATGTCTATGGAGATATATTTTGATACAAAATTAACTTTGTATGTTTGCTTACTACTGTGGCAAGTATAGCAAGGTTAAACTCTATTACTGTAAATTATTACTGTAAATTATTTAAAGTTTTTTTTTAAATATGTGATGTCAGCATTAAAAAAAAGAAACTACTAGAGGCAACCTATCATTTTTATAGCAAATTTATAATATTTTATTAAATTACCTTGAAAATTTAGCCTGTATGAGGTACAGATATTAACATAGCAATAATTATAATTGCTTGACATTTTCCAAAACTTGTAATTATTTTCTCAAACAGCAGTCCTAGTCAGAAATCTGAGGTAATTTAGATGAGAAATAATCAAATCAGCAAGGAAACTTTAAACCACAATTCTTTTTAGAATTATTCCTGACTTCATCAATTATGTTAATTTGCACTTTTCTAAGTATACTTGTTAAAAAGGACTTTTAATATTTACTAGTGAATTTCAACAGAAACAGCCTATCCTGTATTCTGCTGTTATGTTTCCTTTACTCTCTGTCATGGCAATCAACACCTTATATATTGAACAGCTCATATGAAGAAGCAAATGGAAAGTTAAGACACTGTATGTGAACTGCAGCAATCAGACATAATGAAGTTTGCTTGTTTTCTCTCTTTGTATTTCAGCCATAGAACCAGCCTCTGGAGCAATTGTTCAGTGCTCCATCCTGCTTTTAACTCTTCGTAAAAAAGAAGAAAAAGGAAAAAAAAGGAAAAACAACAACAAAAAAAACCCCAATCAACCAAAAAACCAGGAAAACCTCCTTCCACTACAAGAGTTTAATATTTATCTACTTAGTTTTGTGTCTTTTAATCCATTACTTATTCATGCAAGGTCCTTTTCTATGATACCAAGGCTATTTAAGATTCCCCAAAATCTTGTGGAACAGTGTGTCATTGAGGTGGCTCCATGTTCTCCAAGAGGTTTTTGAAGCAGGGATTCCCTTTACAAAAAACACGTGGACTCTTTCATAGTGTACTATATGTATCCAAGTGAAGTTCCCAACAGGAATCCATACTTTGCTGTTCAGGATATAGATAAACAACATAGAAATTGATTAAGGAGTAGGATGACAATGTTGCTGATACAAGTTTTTTTGAGGCAGTAAATGCAGGTACCTGGTATGAAATTTGCAGGACATTGTGAGGGAATCTGACTTGGAAAAAAAAATGGCAGATGAAAATGAATGTCCCTAAAATGTATTAAATAATGCAGATGGGAAAAATAATGGTAATGTCATATAAAAAACAATGAGCTTAGAGGCAGTTGCAATCACTTAGGAGTAATATCAAAACAGGTATGAAGAACACAATGCATGTGGCATCATACCTTCACATGTTTACATCCATGAACATCTAAAGAGTAGTCTTTATGAGGTGACTGATTTTGGCTTGCTCTTTTTTAGCAGAGCACCTAAAAAAGCATTTAATTACCTTGTACATGTAGAAGCAGTTTTATCGTCTTTATATTATTTGTTTGCAGTGCCTGAAAAGTGTTGACTTTTCAGTCTACCATGTTTCTGATATGAGTACTTGAGGTTGGTGATTTCTAGATGGAAAACATCAATGATCATTCAAAAAGGTAAAATACCCAAATCAACACAAATCTAATAAGGAGAGTCAGAAAAGACTCCTGAGGGCAAACCTGTAACTCTTCTTCTATAACAGTTAATATGTTTAATAAACTGAAACAAAAAAGAAAAACAGAAAGAAGAGATAATCACAGGAAAAAGATGGTTGAATCATGACCACAACCTTAATGTTTTGGGTAATAAATGTCTTGTAACTTCTTGATAGCTGTTATAAAATATTTAAAAACATTGACCACGTATAAGAAAGTTGAAAGGCTGCATAGTCCATTTTGAAGTTTAATAGTCTCTAGTAAAAGATTTTCCATTTGCTGGTTGCTTGGGAGCTGACATCAATATAGAAACTTTATGCAAGAGCAAAGTAGGATTTAGGAGGATTCTGAACACACATACTGTTATTCTTAACAACAAAGAATCCACAAGGAATGTAAACTTCATTCATTTAACTGTGAATTTAAATATGTTAAGAGATTTTGCTGAGGAACTTAGCAGCAGAAAATTTATTAAGTGCTTTATGATCTAGTCTGTTCATCTTTTTATCTTTATTCCTATGACTGCTTTTTGGATCATAAGGAGAAAAATGTTTGGGTAGTCTTTTTCAATTCTCTCTTTTTCTTCAAAACAATAGGTAGCAGAGTGGATATTGCCCTCTCATAAGTATGATTTTGGGCTGTGCTCATGGTATAATGATGCTTTGGATGTTGCCTCTCACTTCTGATTTATCCCTGCCTGTGTGCAGGAGGAAGAAGGACCTGCTGCTGGTGAGAGCTTTCCCTCCAAAGCATAGCACTGGGCACTGCACATGCATTTAACAGCAAGGAGAATTCCTACAGGCGTGTAGGTCCCACACATACTGTCTAGGGTGCAAACTTATTTTCTTAGTTTTGCCCCATCAACTACACCCCCAAACACTTGGAGGCAGATGGATGAAGGTGATAAATAATTATTAAAATCATGGAGCTTAGTATTAGGCAAGGCTTAACGAGGGCAACTCTGTCAGCAGGGAGTGATTCAGCTCCCCAAATACAGCCATTGAAAAGCTTAATCATCCAGCTTAAGCTAATCACCTTATGTTTTCAGTTACCTGGCTCATTGAATAATTTGGGTGAATATCCCCCAGCTTTCATAATGAATTCAAGAGCTAACAAACTGGGTAGGAAGAAAGCTGTTGATAAATGTGATAGATAAGAGTGTGGTTTAAGCCTTAATTCTTTCTGAAGCTGTTTTCCAGTAGTCCTTAAGGTAAAGTCCTCTGCTTTGCTATTGTCCTGCGGATCTTTTTACTTGATATCATATGCACAAACTGCGTTATCTCCATAGTTGTGTTAATCTATATCCAGCCTCTTGGATTTGATCCTTCTCTTTCTGGTGATGTAGGGTAAAAGGCTGATTTAATACAAAGGAAAATTAAAGATCAATATATATATATATATGCCACTTTTACAACATAGAGCTTAAATGACATCACATTGCTATCCATTCGTTAGCTTTATTCCACCTTGTCAAGTAGATGTAAAAAGATTTCATGTTATGATGGACAAAATTGTCTTCTTTTTCCTGTTTAGTAACATCTGTAAAGTGTTCAATATGACATCCAAGACATGAGCATGGACATTCATTCATAGTATTTATAATTTAAGATGAAGAATACTAAGGGAAAAACTACTCATGAGAGCTGGTAATCTATTCAACAGAAGGATGACTGTTAGTAGTAGAATAACCTAGTTATTTTGATAGTAAGCAGGAGCTGAAATTTCTACATTACTAGTTAGTTAAAAGATACAATTTTTTTGCAGAGAAAACTGGGAATTGCAGTCCATTCAAAAGAATCTGTCTCAACAGGGAGAGAAAAGGTGAATACAACTTGTTTCCTAGTCTAAGGAGCAGTATAGTGTGAAGAACAAAAAAGTGGAGATAAAAAAATAAAAAAAAAAAAAACACAAACCAAAATCTTTAACCCTTATTTCATTTTGTGATATCTTCTAGATAACCGTTCATACAGAACTCAAAATAAAATGCGGTTTAAGTACATTCTTATGAATATCTCAGAACAGATACCCTTAACCTAAAGCAGGTTTCTGTCACTATGGTTACTCAGAAACTTTTGAGATATTTTTGCTGAGTTACTTGTCTGAGATGCACATGTAAAAGTACAAGATAATTCCAAATATTGCAAATAAAGTTTTACTTAAACTAAACGTTTTTTACTCTCTAGAAAATGTTTTGCTTTCTTTAGGTATGCACTAGAAATGAAAGGATTATGATGCTTAATTGCTGTTTTTACTGAAATCTAGATTGCTAATTAAAACATGACATAGAATAATTGTCTTTCATTCTTCTAAATCTTGTGTCTTTGGCTGTTTGAATTTCAAAGAGTACAAAAGAGATAAGTAGTTAATTTAATTTTTCTAACTGATTGCTGTGCCTCTTACTAGGATAAGATGGAAAATAACATCAATTTTAGGGGTTTTGGGGGGAATGAGCTGAAAGGTTATTAAATAATACTGTATATTTATACAAATTTATGCAGGTGGATTTCCTCCACACATACTTCTAAACCAGTTTTAAAATGAGATATATGGTTATAATAAATGGTGAAATCCTCTATGTAAATCTCAAAAGGTAATTCTAAAAGTCTTGTCAGTTTCTGCTGTTTTTTAATTAATTTCCTACTTTTCTCATTGCCTTAGCCATTTCTTAGATATTGTTGCTGTTACATCTAAATCTAAGAGGATTATGAAGGTATCTTAATTTTAAGGTAAAAGAGTGATGGATTATTTTAAAATTTTATGGAAAGAGAGGACATTTCTAGTGTCTATTTCTCAATGAAATGTTGCAATACTGTATGTTGATTATTCATGAAAGTTTAGATAGCACCATTAACTGTAAGGAAGTTTAGTTACATTTTACATGGGAAAAACAAATATACAAAAAAAAAAAAGAAAAGAAAGAAGAAAAATCTGCATCCAAGAGGATATAACAACTTGGGAAAATGCATAACTTTCCTAAAAGTCTTCATTCCACCAGTTTCTCCTTATACTGTCATTCCTATTCTCAGTCAAGAGGCATGATGATGCATGCTTAATTCTCCAGTTTTAGGAAACTTAAACATGTTTATAAATGAGCCTAACTAGCTACATTCAACAGATTTCCATGACACTTCAGAATTATTTTCTTTTTACTTAAAGCACATATTTATGAGCTTTTCTAAATGTAGATTTTCTTTTTTGTGTGAGAGTATGCTCTTTATATTTGATAGAGAAGACAGAATAGATCATATTGCTGGCATGTAATTACCAAAATGCACAGTAAAATAGGCAAATTCTTTGATCAGTAAGGCTCCTTATCATTACACAGCCTCTTATAGCCACATGTTCATTAGGAAAGTCATGAATTCAAGTCTTTTATGAGAGGTTCATTGGTACAAAGTATTTATTTCAAGCACTAGTATCTCCAATTATCATGCTGATGCAGTTCAGCAGTGTTGAAAATTAATGTCAATCACAAGATTTCCTTTTAACTTTCTGAAAAGCAGAGCTGGAGCAGAGTATACTGCTGCCTTACGAACTTCAGAACAGTTTAGGCACCCTCTCTGCACACTACACAGTGCAAGTCTGACTCTAGCGTGGATAATGTCAGGAAGCTTGAAAATCAATTACCTTTAAATACTGCACAAGGAAATCCTTTTGATTTCTCATCAAAAGCACCTGGGATACGTGGTGTCTACTTGTAATTTAAATGATATGCAAATCCTGTTAAAGATACCAAAATGAAAGTATATTGCCTGTTCCCCCTATTGTAGACTCTCTGTTAGCTACCCAGCTGTTGAGCTGGTTGACTATAGCCAGTAGACTCCAGGTTTCATTTTTCACATTGGGGTTGTATCTTGGGCTGTACACAACTTGAATAGGTCAGGCTGGCTGAGTTATGAACTGTGCTTACATTCATGGTGCTCAAAGGAAGATGTGATAAAAGTTTCAAAAAACGCTTTTAAACACATGCCTAGACTTTAAATACCAGCAGAAGCCGGGGGGAAATGTCAGCCAGTTGCTCCGTGGACACAGCAATTCCTTCACCTGTGGTGCTATTAAAGACAAGTTTCTTGGGAGCCACTGCCTCACATGGAAGGGATGTATTTAGGGCACTGAGTCCACAGCATGAGGTTTGAGGCTATATTCTCTTGTCAGACTGTTCCTATTGGTTTTGGTAGTTGTGTGGGGCAGAGCATACTGTGAACACCAAGTTTTTCTGTTTGTAAATCCGGGCTGGTGCAGTGTCTTCTATGACACAGAAATACAGTAACCAGTGAATCAATTATTTATGCAGAAATAAGTTGCTCAGTGACAACTGAGCAACTGGTTTCCTACTTCACTCACTTTCTCCCAGATGAAGGAACTGCACCTGGAGTCCATATATGATCTGTGTGTTCTTCCAAGGCTTGCTTGACAGCTCAAACAAGGCTGGGTACATTCACTTCTTTATATGTCTCTGGAATGGGATGCACCTATAAGACAAATGAAAAGGTCCTGGCACTAAAGACCCTGCAAAGCACCAAGGAAAACCAGAGACATTGAAGCCAGAAGTTAAAGCAGAGAATTCCCCTGCCTAGCTACCAATGTCACTTTCTAGCTGGGATGAGTCTATGCCTCGCTCTCCATCTTCAAAGCGAAAACCATGTGAAATGTTCTATCAGGTCAGAAAAACACTGATGGCTGTCCATCTTAAAAAGGTGCTTCAAGAAGAATTGTGTAAAATCAGGACACAATTTATGGTATAAGCTTCTACTGGTGAAGTATAACATACGGGAAATTTGCCTTACTCTTATGAAAATAATTATCATGATGCTTGCTTTGGAAAGAGCGGTAGAATTTCCTTTAAAATGTCTTGGTTTGTGCTTTGTTAATTTTTTCAATTATGTAAAGAGACTTCAAATTGTTTGGTTTTCTAGTTGAATAATCTAAGCTCCATTTCTCTGCAAATCAAAGTTTAAGCTTTTTTTATATTCTACAAATATTCACATCCTATTTCTTAGAGTATATCTGGGCTAGTAGAGAAAATTTTAGTGCTGATAGTAAAGACTGAAACAGAGATGAATATTTTTATGTGCTTAATTCAAAAATGTCATTTGTTCAATAATTTAGAAACAGCCATCACCCTTATACAGAGTGGCTGAGATCCAGAAATCAATATTTATTTCCAGCATATTTAAGCTTCTTGTATAACTAGGACATTAAGTTTATAGAGCTATGTGAAATATCTGATTTTAAGACTGTGACAAGTGTTTAGTGTGATATAAATATATTTGTGGTGTTTATGTTATCCTCTGAGAAATATATTGCATAACAGTTGTGGGGGGTGAATCTAACACTTTCTAGAAAAAGACACCCTGCTCTCTAGTTTTCTAGTAGCCTGACTTAGGAAATATCAGTGAATTAAGATCATCACCAAAATTTCAACATCTTCTGCAGAGGTTCATTTAAATCTCATATTTAATATCTAACTGCAGTACTAATACTTTTTCACTGTATGAAGTTACAGAACTAGAAGGGGGTAGAAATAATGGAGGAGAATCTGGATGATTATGGGTTTGACTACTTGGAACAACCATTTTTAAATCATATTTGGTCTTGTTAATTTATGTTCATACTTATTTTTAAGGGATCAGTAAGTTCACTGAAATTTGTTTCTTTAAATCTGCCTAAAAACTAAGGCTCCAAATCAACAGTTGTTACAGCTCTGGGGTACAATATTCTTTAAGAGCTGAAGTTGGTGATGTAGTTTTATGTGTTGAAATTGTATTTTCTGAATAGCACCTAACTTTCAGATAACTATAGTTGCACTTAAAGTAGCATCTGATAGACAAGCTCTCATTATAATTCTACACACACACATTATTAATATTCTTTTATGCAGTTTTATTCAGAATTGATCTTTCTCTTTTAGTTCGCAGTAGGTCAGCATGAAGTATATATTTTACAGCTATGATTTGGACATATAAGACAAGTATGTCACTAGAACTTGACTTTATCTGGTTCAGCATAGTTCTTTTGTTCCTACATTTCCTGACTATATCAACGTTACATCACATTTCATAAATGTGTTGAAGAGTTTTTCTGGCTCTTGATTGCTGTTTCTTTTTCCCTAAAGCTCACAATTTCTTCCAGTCATTCCTGCCTAACCTCTAGCTTTTATCTTTTTTTTCCCTCTATTAAAAATAAATCAATAAAAACAGAAGTAAAGAAGAAATACATATTGCATATTCATACCCTTTCTCACTCTTCAAGCACAGAGGTTTTTGTCCTGTGTGTCTGAGGAACTGGAAAAATGGAGTTTTGATTTGAAAAATTTTGAAATTTGAAGGTCTTCTATCCATGGCTTAAGTTGATATGTATTAATAAATATATACATTTATATGCAGATCATCATCTATAACCAACTGTAAAGAAGGGTCTTCCAAAAGATACAGTAATTCAAGTGCATTTGAATTGCTGGCCATTTTCTATCCATTTACGATCCTCCAAATTTTTAGATTAAATTATAAGTTTCTTCTACTTAAAAAAGTAATTATTCACTTGGTCTTATCAGGTGTTCCTTAAGGTATTTAATGGGAAAAGGGAGAAATTTAAGGGGAGAAGGGGAAAAAAACATGTGCTTTGTATACAAGTCAACTAATGGATTCTTTGTTGTTTTCTCTGATAATCTGAAAAAATCAGTTGACATATTAAGTTAGTAACATACTGATTTTTTTGTATTCCTAAATGTGGAGTTCTTTAAGGTAGTATTTTGTACATAGACATTTTTTCGTTTACTTATTTTAATTTGGAACTTATTTCAGTTAAAGGCTGAGGCCCTTCAATATCAGTTAAAGAAAAGAGTTGGAAAGGTAAAAGCGAAGACCTGCTTCAGCAAAGCTGTATTTTAGATGTGCCTAAATACATTAATGAATGAAATAGCAGGCAAGAACTCTCACAATGAAATATTATTGCATAGAGTTTTGGGACAGGGAAATTTAGTTAAAAATTAAAAGGCCCTCTTGCTCTTCCTAAATCTGATTTTCACAGGACACTCATGTTAGTCTGAGCCTTATTGTAAAAGTTGTTATCATCTTATTTCTTAATCTCTCCAAAAGAAAAGTTTAGTAGAAGGGATGCTGTCTCAATTTAAAGTCAAATTCTGTTTAATGATACTCAGCTCTGAGCTGTGCCAGTTGTTGACATGGAGGTGACTTTTGAATTACAAAGTGGGTGCATAGG
Organism: Eurypyga helias; assembly: GCF_000690775.1. Lineage (NCBI taxonomy): Eukaryota > Metazoa > Chordata > Aves > Eurypygiformes > Eurypygidae > Eurypyga > Eurypyga helias. Next base: position 18,989 of record NW_010265916.1, read on the forward strand.
CATTTCATCTTTGAAAGTAAGTCCTCAGTTTTTCTTGAGACAGCATGAGGTTTCCTCTGTCCATCTAAAATCTCTAGATTTTGCAGAGATATTCCCTGTGGGCTAACAATTTCTGTGTGGATCTTCCATCAAACCCTATGAAATTGTTAGGTTTATAATGCCTTTTTTCCCCAGTATCCTCCTCCAGTGGCTATCTTCTATAGCTTTTCTTTCAAGAAATAGTACAAAATCAAGGAAGCAATGATCTTTACAATAATAAATGCTGCATGATAATAATAATTATTAGTAGTATAGTATAGCTGTTATAATATTCAAATTTCATTTTCATTGTGTGCAAGAGTATACATTAAGAGTATATAATCAAGACCTGCCTTTCAGGTTATATACTCTCATTTGCATTGGTATTTAATTAACACCACAATTAAGGATAACATTACTATCATGGGAGTAACCGATGTTATGGTACAAGGATAACTAGAAATTGAAGGAAAGCAGCAAGACAAAAGTAAGGCAAATGACAGTACAACTAAATATGTGACAACAAACTGACAAAATTATTTTGATCGTGCTCTACTAAGAAATCAGTAACCATACAGATCAATCTAGGCAGCTTAACTACCTAGAAATAATTACTTAATAATTATAATTCAATGGGATGCAACAGAACTGGGTGTAACAACGCAAATATATATGCAATTGTATACCACAAAAGGGATATCTCCTACTTTTCAAAATACTTCTAGCTTGAAGCAAGTTCAAGACAAAGCTTCAGATATTGTGGGCTTCTGGAACTAAATGTATGTTATTTTATACGAATTCTTAATTCATATTAGGAATAAAATTTAAAAAACAACTACTTACCTAAAAACTTCTTGGACTAAATTTATCTGAAATGCTATGTGGAAGGTGCTGTGAGAAGTCGGCAAAGAGCCACATACAGTAAAGATGATGCAGTCATGATGTCATTGCACAGGGATAGTTATCAGGCAGCCAGGGTTCCCCCAGAAGCCCTCCCTCCAGCATGCAGCCCCCTCGAAGAACACTACTGAGTGAAGAATCAGAGTTTTCATGTCAGCTGTTAGGTGTGAGGAAGAGGCCTTGATAGCAGAAATGGGTATATTTTAGCTAGCCGTCAACGGCTTCAAGGGCCCTTAACAAAAGGGACATAGTATTTTCACTAGTATTCTAGCCTAAGGTTGTATTCAGCATCAATTAATTCAATTACTTATGTCTTTTCACTCTATGTGCTTTAATATTGTTGAAACATCTTCCCTTGCCTCTCCCATTTTTCTCTGCAGAAAAAGGGCTGGTTGAAGAGCCAGCAACCTTACTCAGCCTTACTCAACTCCCTGCTCATCTCTTGCTAGTTCTCCTGTCAACAAAATGCAGTGCCCCAGAGTAGCTTTTTGGTTTGAATCATGTATTTGAAGGACAACGTTGGAGGAATAGTGAAGAGAGAATCTAATTAAATCTGCTGCTTCTAACAATGCATGATGGCAATAATGACCATTTGCTTTTTTGCAGTCAGATTTGTTTGTGGGGTTTTCTTAACTCACACTACAGATACACAATGTGAATGAGATTTTTCAGAAACCTGTTTGGTATAACTCTGCTTTCCTTAAATTCATAGGATTTCAGTGGAAACAGATGCAGGCTCTGTTTCTGTATTTCTAAATTAAGTACCTGATGTCAGTGAAGGGCAGCCTGCATGAAAACCATTTCTGACCTTTTTATAGTCATCTTCTAAGCAGAACAACACTTCAAGATTTTAATAACATAGTGTTATTGTATAGAATGATGTTTTTTCCACGTCATAATAAGAGTGTGCTTACACTTCTGTGCATCATATTGTATTGTAGTAGCTCATGCTTTTAAAACACAAGTATTTCAAAGAAACAACTGCTTTTTAGACAAATGTAACTCTTCTGGATCATTACATAAGCTTACATTGCTCTGGAAAATATTACTCATATGTATGTTCACTTGTTATCATTGCAAGTTTCTGAAGTAACTCAGTATTACTACTTGTCATGGTTTAACCTCGGCTAGCACACTTATTTACGTACTTAATTCTGATAACATTTCTTTTATTTCAAAGACAGGTATATCAGTTCATCAGAGCCATAAGTAATTTAGGAAATAACAGAGGTCAGTATCTTTTTAGATATTCATGTAGTGAATAGGAAGGACAGTGGAGCAACCTCTGACTGTCTTTGAAGATGACAACTCTCAGGTTTAGATAGATCTATCAGTTTACATAGATTAAAACCAAATAATAATACTAAGTTAAATATAGTTTTCAGATAAGTGGTATAATGACACAGAAAGAAAATAGAGTGACTATATTGGAAGAATATAGTGATCTGCTTGAGCCAATTACTTATTATATATATATATTTAATCCCAATTTATCAATTAAGAATTAATAGCTAGTCTTCTAAAATATAAACAGTATATTCCTAATTTCTTGTCTTTCTCTTTAATAGTTCTTCAATTGTATAGACATATTCCATCACTTTGGACTTACTTTTTTATTGGTGATTATTTTATCCATTCAAGCAGAAAAATTCAGTCAGCCAATGTCCTTATTTGAGGGTGAAAATAAAAATGACAATGAAAGAAAACTCACTGCAAGCAGAAATTGTAACAAAAATACTGTATTTTAATTAATTGATAATTATTATTCAAAATACTAGATAATGTCACTCAGACTATCAGAATGCATTCCTTTGTATAAAGGCATTATGCAGTCTCTTCTATTTTTGTTATACAAATTTCAAATTTCCTTTGATGTTACTCTTAATTCAACATGAAAAAGAATTTAGAAATTCTCTTTCCTTATTTCTTTCTTTTAGGCATAGTATGTTTTAACATAATCATTGAATTAATTTCTTCTAGTTTATGTTTGTAACTGTTTTTCATTTTGCCTCCCTCTAATCCATAAGCTTCAACTTAAAAGGACTAAATTTTTAACTCTTTTTAATTATTATTTAAAATTATTTGTTCTTAAATATGCTCATATACAAGTTTAAATAAAAATCAGGATAGTCAATAGATTGTGCAAGGACATATAACCGAGTGACTGGAAACATGAGATTTGTAGTACACTGGTAGTTCCTGGTAAACGTTAGGAAATGGTTTGATATCACCCATAATTATTTATTTAATTTATACAAAGCTTACACTTATTTCCACAATGTTTCCTATAGCTTTCTCCCTATCCCCAAGCACCTGTTATTTGATAACTTCTAATATTATTTAGCCTTTTTTTGTTTATTAATTTTGGAAAAAAAGTCATTGTAATTAGAAAAGATCTCTTAGGATAAAAAGCAAAGCCCTGCCAATCCAGAATTGTAACACAGAATATAGTCCCTTGAGTTTCACCTATTTCATTTTAATTGTTTTGAGGAAGATCTAGCACACTGTGGAATAATCTCAAGAGAAAAAAGTGGAAATACCCTTTCTCACAGTGAGTCATTCTTCAAATTCAGACTATATTGTCCTTTTCTCAATTTGATCTCATTATTTCTAGATATATCCCATTTGTATTCTTAAATAATTACTCTTGCCCCTTGGTGTTTACCTTCTCATTGCTTTTGACAGATATATCTCCTCCCCCTCCCCCCACTTAATTGTTGGTTAGTCAAGCTGTACATATTTAATCTTTCTAAGCTTTTCTTATGTGTCATCTCTTCCAACCCATTAAGCCTTTTTTACCCCCTTTGCTCTGAGTTCCTTTCAGTATGTCAAAGCACAAAAGATAGAGCTGATTGTACTTGTCAAGTGCTTTCCAGTTCAAATTTGAAAGGATAGTCTGATCTTTGTTGACTTGCAAAGAAGTGGCAGCTCTGTCCCTTGTTTATACTAAGGTCCAGTTTCTACACTTTGGTAATTCAAAAATATCTTAATAGGGATACTGATTTGCCTTGCTGCTACTGTAAAATAGTCTAAGAACACCAAGGCTCTGTTGGTTTTTGTTTTGTCAACTTAATTTAAAAATAGTCCAAACTTGAATCACAAAAATATGAATTTTTTTTTGTTGTGGTATAGATATTTGTTTATATGGAGGCATTATTACCGTGAAAGGAACATCAGGAAAAAATATTTTCATGTTGTAAGTTGAGAACTTGGCATGTTTGGAAGGACTTTGTGAGACTAAATGCATGGAAGGTTATGAGGATAACATGTATTGACTTGTCCAAGAAGGCAGTGTTAATCGCTGATTGCGAGCTGCAAAAGGGATTCTGCCACACAGATTACTACTGAAAACAGACTATGCTAGTGCAGCCTTTGATGGAAAAGGTTTCTGAAAACTGCAGAACTGTCAGACTGACTGTATTTTCCAACCACACAGTACCAACCACTGCGGATTTTTTCTGATATCTTTTTTACAATTAAATGGTTTTCACTTTAAAAGTCCAAATTAAATTGGTAGGGTTTATCTGAAGCCACTACCTTATTGGCAAGTGATATTTCAGTGGAGCAGCTCTTGCTGTTTCTCTGACGCCACTGGCTTCTTATGCAATCTAAATAAATTGCTGAGAATGGCTCTCTAAATTGGGGATTTGTATTGACCAGCCTTGAAGAGGTAACATGAAAAAGACCCAAGCTGGGAAGAAGATGGGAGATGAATTTTCTCACTAAACCAAATAAATAGAACAACAGCAAAAAATGGAAATGCATGTGGAATTCGTGCTATATAAACTAACCACAGAGATGATGTATTATATCCACTATCCCACACTTATTGTCATGTTTCAGTTTCTAAAGAGAACTCTTGTGTCTACAGAGTGCTTTGATTTCTAGAAGGAAAAAACTAAACCTAAAACTGCATTGGCAGGTTAAAATTTAACTAATTGAAATATCTCTAGATATATCTTTATTGTTTT
>NW_010265917.1:0-4461 GCF_000690775.1 Eurypyga helias
GGGAGGGAAGGGGGGAGGGGAAAGAAGAAACCATTTGGTGGTCCTTTTTTTATGGAGCCAGTAAATATCATTAGGGGAAAAGGGAAGCTTCCGGGAACCAGGTTTCATGAGGCCATGGAGAATCAAGTGAGACAGAGCGGCAAGGTTCAGTGGTAGGGAGCTCCAGCAGACACAGTAATTACTTTATGAGGTACAGTAAGACAAAAACCAGCAGTGTAAGAAGGAAGCCAGGTACAGGCGTAGATGGGAGTGCTGTGCCTTAGAGATGTATGGCTTGTTGCAATGACAAGGCAGCCCTGTTACTCAGAGGTTAAAACAAAAGGAAAAAGAATGTTACCTAACCACAATGGAAAAAAAAAGGAGGAGGAAAGAAGAGAATCTCGTTATGTTTCCTTCATGTCTCATCTTTCTAGTCTGCTGTCTGTCTTTTTACCATCAAACTCCACAAAAGCAGTCATCAAGTCTGTCAGCTGGTTAGGAGACACGCTGACAGCACCATGCACTCATTAAATTTCACTTTGTAGAATTTAGACAGCATGCTGGTGGAGAAAGATAGGATCTGCACTTACTGTGGCAGTCCAAAGTCAGTCTGAGGCTGTTTCCTAAAAGGGCACTTCCAGCATAGCTTCGATTTCCTCATATGAGGTCATGCTAAATAATAAAAAGTTATTAATAATGTTGCCATGTTAGAAAAGCCAGATAAAATGAACCTTTAAAAATAATGAAAAATCTTGTTTCCTTTGGCAGTGACGCCAAGTGTAATGCGGTGTGCTTCTGAGTGGAAACAGGGATTGAAACCAACTAAAACCCAGCCTCAAAATTTGCCTTACCTGGTGAACACCCTCGTCTTCAGGAGTAACAAATTCACAAACAGAAATATGACCAAAACATGCTATTATCGTATACATGATCTATACTACAAATGAGGCTGTAAATAAGAAGTTTTTCATGTGACGTCACCCTCTGCAGGTTTTTTGAACTATTTCTCTCACCACAGAGGTGGCAATGCCTTGCAAAGGCTGAAGTGAACACATTCCTTCCCCCTGGTCTGTTTGCCTCCCCTGGCTGGCACTGCAAAACTGCCCGTGTGTCCTTAGGACACTCAAACCCAGCTGATGTTTTGGCCACATGTTACCACGTAGTTTGGGATTTCCTGGGAGTCTCATGCCATACATGACAAACCACCGACTAGATCCTGCTAATCCTCAGCAGATAACAGATTATTTCCATGTGTACTCCTCTATGTTCCCCACTTGCAGAGTACACAGTGATCAATGAAGACTGCCCAGGCGCCGAGTGGAATATCATGTGTCGGGAGTGCTGTGAATATGACCAAATCGAGTGCATCTGCCCAGGACGGAAAGAAAGAGTGGGCTACACCATTCCCTGCTGCAGGAATGAGGAGAACGAGTGTGACTCCTGCTTAATCCACCCAGGTATGTTTAGGGCCATGCTGCATTCACAGCACATCTTTGGCCAGGACAGCAGCATGCAATGGTAGCTGCTGGGCCAGGGAGCGGTGAGGGCAGGCACATCTCACTGGGGCATGGGATTGTCCCACATCTCCTCAGGAATTCCCTCCGCCACTCCCCTGACAGCAGCAAGACACTTGGCAAGGTGCCCCTGAAGCAGGTGGCATTGCTGCCAGAAATAAATCACTTTCTACAAGCAGTGTTTGCCCCTGGGCTTCTTGGGCAGGCTTGGGCAGTCCAAAGGGTGACGTTGCTGCTGGCTTCACACCAGGAGAGTTTTGTAGGTGTTCTGGGATGATTTGCTGCCCCAAAGCAAGACAGGAGAGACAGCTTGGAAGTCTGGCTAGAAAGGAGGAAAGGGCAAAGTGAAAGGTGAGAGCGGGAGGAGGCAGGACCAGATTAGAAGACATCAGACTCACTTGGGCTGGGCCCGAGCAGCACCAGCATCCACATTCAGATTCCTAAGAGAGTCATTTACAGTCAGAACAATGAGATTTAGAGGTTTGGGCAAGTCAGACTGACAGCTTCGCTCCAAATCTCGGATTCTGAGCTGCCAGGGTTTGGGGGTGGAGGTTGGGTACGGCTCACAGCGAGCAAGCTGTCAGCACTGCAGCCATCACTACCATCAGTGGCATTTTTCGTGGAAAAGAGAGAGGCTGCTCCTCAACCCACAGGACAATCTACCTTGGCTTTCCTTTAACGCAGCGCCTCTCCTTTCAGGCTGCACCATTTTTGAGAACTGCAAGTCCTGTCGCAATGGCTCCTGGGGAGGGACACTGGATGACTTCTACATCAAGGGGATCTACTGTGCAGAGTGCAGAGCTGGCTGGTACGGAGGGGACTGCATGAGTAAGTGTCCTGTGTGGGCAAGGAGGCACATCAGGGACTGGGAGGAGTGGGACAGGGCCATGTTTTGCCTTTTCAGCTATTCCTGAGCAGTGACTCTTGCAAAGGGCACAGGCAGGAGATGGTAAACACAACCAAGCAGTAAGTACCTCTACAGTGGGGAAAACTTCTCTCCCAGTTCTCATCTGCAAGGGATTGGCCCAAGCTCCAAGTCACGGGAGGTTACAACCCCGCTAGACTTCTGGTTTGTTTTGGTTTATTTTAAAACTTTAAGTACTGTGACACTGGAAATACTCTGTTCTCTGCATTTCTTAGGCATACGTCAGCATAACTGATTCCCCAGAGGCCTTCAGCCAAGCATAAACATTTACAAGGGCAACAGCATTATCAAAGCACTTCTCTGTCTGTCTTCAACCCTTGGGCTGCAGAACCAGCCCCAAGGAAGCCCCAGTGCTCCCTCCCTCCTTATCACAGCTCCAATGCACTCCAAGGCCGGTCTGGAAAATTGTCATAGAATCACAGAATCACAGAATGGTTTGGGTTGGAAGGGACCTTAAAGATCATCTAGTTCCAACCCCCCTGCCATGAGCAGGGACACCTTCCACTAGACCAGGTTGCTCAAAGCCTCATCCAGCCTGGCCTTGAAGATGGCCAGGGAGCAACCGCTAACAGAGCTGTGATGGACCAGGAGTGTTTCAGGCTCTGGTAGTGGTGTCTAAGGTTTTGTGCCCAGCAGCATACAAAAGCTCCTGCTTCTTGGATTTTGCTAAGCTGTTGGTCCCAATGCTATCTTTCCATAATGATTTCCAGATGTTAATTGGATACAGTTTAAGACTAGTATTTCCTTTACCAATTTCCCACCAGTGAAGGTATAGCCTTTCACCAACCCTCTCTCAATTTTTATTGTCTGTCTCTTTGTTTATGTTTCACTGAAAGGGATGAAAGCAGAGTGTGCTTTTCCTACTCCGTTCTGTCCATTATTCTACACACTATTCTAAGTCTTGTCTTTTCTTAGCCATAGACTTTCAAGGAACAATTGAGCTTGCTTTCCCAACACAACCCATCACCATTCAGATGAGAGCATACAAAATAAAATCACTGCTTCAAACAGCAGAATATGGGAAACCAACATGTTTCAGCAACAGGGCTAACTCAACCTTGGTGCTTCGGAAGTCGATAAACTGAGTCCCTTGCCGTTTACGGTGTGATTTCTGATAGTACTTTCAAGTCCCATTTGCTCTGGTTCCATGCTACAGCTCCCCTGGTGCTTTTTTTAAGAGCAGAGCCAAGAAAGAATCATTAGCTCATCTAATCCTTCCTCCCTCTGCCTGAGTAGATCAGCTGCCTACAGTATATTCCAGCCGGCTCTGCCTACTTGTGTTTTAAAGCAAATACACCCTCACAGCGAAGAATTTCTGAACATTTCTGAATTACTGAAATTTTGCAGAGCTTTGTCTTATAGTGTTTTTTCCTACTACTTGCTCTTTTAAGGGAAGCAGTGTGACACTGAGGATGTGGTCTCCTTCGTGTAGTTCTGCAGTACTCCAGAGGCAGGGTAGGATGGATAGACAGTGCTATTGTCTCTTCTACCCTTTTAAAGAGGGGCAGAGGGAACAGTTGTGATCCCAGCCCACTCCTGAGCTCTCCTGCTCTGGCTCTCATGGGTATCTCACTTTTGGCCTTGATGGCTGGCTGAGGTACGCAGGCACAGCATGTCCGGAAAGCAGGCTATAACCATGGCGGGTGCTGGCCTGCAGGCTCACAGCTATGTAGCTTCGGGTCTGGAGGCAGCCAGTCAGTAGCCTTTGAACAACAGCATGCACCAGGTTCTGGAGCAGTGGCTGTGCTATCACAACACATTTCGGAGAGCAAAGCAGGAGGCACCCCTCTTTGGTACCTGCGTGCATCTGGAACATTGCAGCCTGCCCTTTGCACCTCACCAGTAAATCCCGGGAACACAAGGCAGTGCAACCAAAGTAATTGAGGGATGTGATCGGTCTCTACTTCATCCTGTATTGCTAATACCAGGGCCAGAAAAGTGGGCTCCTCCGGCAGAGCTGTCTTTTGCAAGGCGACCCCGGCTGAAGCTTGTTGCCCAGCCTTCACCTCCTCCGGCCCAGCGAGGCCCGTGTCTACCGTGCCG
>NW_010265918.1:0-16581 GCF_000690775.1 Eurypyga helias
GAGGCCTGCGTCGGCCTCAGCCCCCTCAGCGTGCGTGGGGGAGGGGGGGAGTGCGAAATCTGGGGGATGTGGTGGGTCAAGGCTTTTTTCCAAGGCAGGGTTTAACCTTTCTCTCTTAATCATTAACAGTCGCTCTCGGATTGCGTGTTGTGATTTGGACCTTCCCCTCTTTAGTGGCAGTGGATGTCCTTCGGCTTCGCATCTCAAATATTTAACGTTTGGTGTCCTCACCCAAGCCTGCGTGCCGTAGGTCTCCCAGCGGGTTAGTTAAGTCCTGGTTATCTCAAGGCAACGCTTGCGGGGAGTAGCGCCTGACGACTTGGGGTGCATCTGTGGATGTGGCGGTGTGGAAGCAAACGGGCTCTTCACCCGCCTGCCTCGTGCGGGGTTGCCAGCCAGGGAGGATCTTGGTCTTTCTCCTGTTCCGTTACTTGTCTGTGAGTCACAGGGCAGGGCTACGACTTCGTGAGCCTGGCAGGAAGTAGTGAAGTTTGTCATCCAAACCCACAGATTGAGGCAATGCAGTTTCAGGCCTCCATCTTAATTAACCAACGAGAGAGAAAGTAGTTGAGCATTTCTATGACTTATGCCCTGCCAGGCATTATTTAAAAAACGTTGCATTGTGTTGCAGAGCACAGAGGAGAATTAATACCGTGTGGAACGCAAAGGAGTGGAGTTGGAACGTGCCCTTCTTGGTCCATGCTTGTCCAGGAGTGCTTCAGCAGTAGAATCGATGTGTTAGAGCTCATACAGTGAGGTCCAAGTCTAATGAGCAGCGTGCTTTTTTTCAGAGTGGTGATGGTGTGAGAGTTGAGGTCTTGTAGGACCTTTAAGTGTCCATAGTGTTTAGGGCTGTTGTGTAATAAGACACAAAGATAGTTCTATTTAAGTTGGAGTAGTCCACAGTGGTGTTAGAGTACTGCATTCCCTGTGCAGAGCACAGGATCGCATAGGGAGCAAGTGGGGATTTATTGGACTTACTGAGCTGATAGTGGAGCTGGTGCTCAGAACTGGCAGGGGTATGTTGGACTGTAACTTAGCCTTGAAGTCAGTCATAGCATGCATGTGTACTCCTCAGAAGGGCAGGAAAGCTGGGATGTGTGATTCCTCTCCTAAAGGGAGACGCTGACCTTTCCAGCAGATGATAGTACAAAAAAGGGTTTAAGGCATTGCACATATTAAATACTGCTCTGGTATTCGTGGGCGTTTGGCTAGTTCCATCACCCAGTGCAAAGGTCTGGAGCAGGCCGGGGTGCTGATGGGCTCTCTCGTGTTCGGTTAGCACTTCCGCAGCTAGACTTGTGCATGTGCTGACTCACTGTCTAGATGAGTTGTCTCGGTGGAGGCAGAGAGCGTAATGCTCAGCCTGTGATGAGCTTTAGAGCATCAGATTTTTATCCAGGAATAGCTCAGTGGGAAAACCGTTTCTTGAGCACAGAAGTTGAGGGGGCTTGCAAAATGAGATGGGGCAGGAAAAAATGGCGAGAGGAATTTCTGAGGTGGTGCAGTGCTGTGAAATGCCTCTTTCTAAAGAAAAGGGAGGGGCTGCTGGAGAGGTCATTTGTCAAGGACGCTTGAGTAATACCAGACCTGGCAGACATTGCCACTGGAAGCTCTTGCAGCGTGTATTCCTGAAGTGCCACCTTCTCTGTGAAGGCAATTAATCGATGCGTTGCGCCAAGGCGAAGTGGGCAGGCTGTGCTTTCAAAGAGCAAGGCCCCTCTTGTTTTGTTGTGAAGCTGTGGTTCTGAAAATGAAAGTAAGGCATAGCAGGTGTCGGATAAGAAGCTCTGAAAGTCCTTTTCTGATACACAGGGATTCTTCCTATCAGCCCTTGCTCAGAGCAGGTGCAGAGAGATAAGTGTTCGCACGGAGCAGACTGATAACTGGAGGGTTGCAGGGATTTATTTCTAGCTTCTATATTTACTGATTCAAGTTAAGTAGTGGCAGCGAGAAGGCCAGCTTGAGCTATGCTGCCTTGCTTCTTAGGCTAGTCGTATCATCTGTCGGGGTGTTATCTAAAATCTTGGTGCTGCCTTACACAACGCTCTGCTCGGAGGCAGGCTGGCTGGAAGGCACCCCTTAAAGCCAAGGGGACAAAGCAAATGGCTGTGGTGTCTTTAGCATCGGGAGGGAAAACTTCGAGTGTGTGAAGTTAACCCCCACATACACACTGTACAAGCAGCCTGTTTCTCAGGTCCTGTTTTCTTAACTTTGCAGTAGCTGCTGAGATTCGTGACCATTTCTGTAAACAAGGTTACCACCCACATTGGCTTGCCAAAAAAACAGCTTCCAGATAGTTCTGCTTCGCAGGCTGAGATTTCTGCTCCGCAGATGAGCTGGGTTTGGTGCCAGTCAGTGGTTTACAGGCATTTCTGTGACTTGGCTTGTCAAATGCAGCTGAACTTACGTAAGGCATTCCTTTTCCTAAGGAAATCAGTGTAGGTATGTGAGAAGAGGGGAAAGAAAGAATTCAAAAGGTGGTGGTGATTTTTCTTCCTTTTAAGAGGAAAAGCTATTCCTGTAAATACTCAAGACAGGGTGTAACTATTCATGCAAGGTCCTAATTGGAGCTGTGACTGCCTGTTTCTATTTCAAGATGGGTTACATTTGGCTCTGAACAGCTGCTGCACATACTAAGAACTGTTGCACTTTAGTCTTTTAGCAAAAAGAACGCCAACGAGTAGCAGAGATTTCCTGTATTAGATTGCTTGGCTGCTCTTTCCGTGGCGAGGTGACATTCCTGTAGATCTCTCTGGAAGCAAGGCTTCTGCTTTTAGACTGTTCTTCCCACCTAGGCTGAGATTTCTGTCCTCTCAACACATGAGACAAACTCTCACCAAGTATAAGAAGTTTTCCCAGTTGAAATAGCGTGATCTTTCTGAACTCTTCCCATGGCTGCAGGTGTTACTATGGGACATAAATGTCAAGTTGATGCTGGCAGCAGTGGTTGCTGCATGCTGAGAGGAGTGCCAGGCTTGTAAGGTCCCTGGGGAGGGTGTCTGAACCCAGACAGCGCTACAGCTTACCTGTGCTGGTGTCTCGACCCAGACCATCCTGCCGAGGACTGGAATAGCTGTCCAGACCTTGGGTTGCACAGAGCTTCCGCAACTGGAAGTCCCCCTGGCACGTGAAGGCAGTGATGGATGTCATAGCTGCAAGTGCAGCCATGGGAAAAACTCCTTAAACAAGTCTGTTACAAGAGGAGCTCACCAGGCAGTGCAGCATCCAGGGATGTGAGCAGGAGAAAGATCCGTGGTGTTGTGTGCTGTCCCACGCTGAGCGACAGCCCAGCTTTCATGTTGTGCAAGGGGAAGGTAAGCCTGACTTCCACCTTGAGGAAACTGATGCAGGTAACTCGAAGGATGGAGACTGGACTGTTGTCTCTGCTTGGGGAAGAACCTTCCCCAGTGCTCTGAAATGCTCCTGGGTAACAGACACGATGCTCTGGGGTTAGAGAACAAAGAGCATGTGAGGAATAGTTGGGATCCGGGAAAAGTTGATCTATCCAGCTGCATTAGAACCAGTGCCACCAGAAGAGCACGTGAGGCATTAGTAATGAAAGATTCCTTACTGAGAGCTACTGAAACACCCATTTTCCATTCAGACAGTTTCTGTACAGAAGCTTGCTGCTCTACCAAAGGCATTTGTAACCTCACCAGGAGGCTGCCAAGCCTGGTGAACCCTGCAAGTTATCTTCTCCTACTACTGTGTTGTAGGGTCTAATGGTACCGCAACAAGGCGACTTAGGAACATCCAAAGAGACTGTGTCCCCTGGGGCAGTGTTAAAAGGATCAGGAGAATGGCTTTGAGTAACAGAGACAGGGGTTGCTGGTACATTATGAACCAACAGGGAAAGGGTTGCTGAAAATCCTCAAAGGAATTCAGGCTTGTTCTTTAAAAAGTTGACAGGGTTGGTAGCCCAGCGGAAGTGTGTGTAGTTTGCTTACAAGGAAGAAACTTGTGATGAGACGCTGGAAGAGGTTACCGAGAGAAGCTGTGGGTGCCCCATCCCTGGAAGTGTTCAAAGTTAGGTTGGATGGTGCATTGGCCTAGTGAAAGATGTCCCTGACCATGGCAGGAGCGTTGAACTAGATGATCTTTGAAGGTCCCCTCTGACCCAAACTGTATATGATTAATGCTAAACTCTTTTTCAGGTGTTTCAAGATGTCCATTCTTAAGATCCACGCCCGTGAAATCTTGGACTCTCGTGGGAATCCCACTGTTGAGGTAGACCTCTTCACCAACAAAGGTGAGTCCTTGGCTGTAGATGTTTGTTCCTTTCTATCTGACAGAGCTGGAGAGCCAGTCAAAAGTGTACAAACTGTCCTGCTCTCGCACTGGAATTTGGCTTGCTCTTCCCTCTGTACACATAATACGTTGCTGAGCTTGCTGTGGGACTTGTAGGAAAAACCTCTACCTTATTCTACTGAGATGAATTTGCTGAGTGCAGGATACTTGCCTGGACAGTAAAAGTTTAATTTGTTACTTGTTTGGTGGTCACTTGGCGTAACCAAACAGTCTTCTGCTGAGGTGAATCTTGGGGAATGGTCTCTTCTCCGCAGAAGAATGCAGGCATGACTAAAAAACTTGTCTAATTGGGTTTTCATGTATACATCTTACTTTTTAATTTATTGTAGGACTTCCCCTTGGGTTGTTAGTTTTCATCCCATGTCTGATAGGATCTGACAGAGGCATTGTGCAAACACATACCAGTGTGGTTTGGTGGAATGAGCAAACACAATAGCTGTAATACGCTAACTCAGTGGCTGATCTTTCTGCCTCAAAAGATTAATGCAGTCATTTAATGAGATTGCCCCCACTAAGCTCTTTGCTGTAGCAGGATAAGGAGAGACTGGAGACTGAAACTGGCGTATTGAACCACAGGCAGAACAGACTCCAGTGCTCCAATTTGCCCAAAGTTCAGCATCTTCGGCTGGAAGAATGGGCTGTCTGGGTGGCTGTCCTGTTGGTGGAGATGCTCAGAACTCCTGTTCACATAAGAGGCCTCCTGATTGTTCCATGCATGCCGTGTCTTAGAAGAATTTAAGAGCTTGCCTGCCAGACTGAGCTCAAAAGTAGATTTAGTGAATAAAGCTCACCTTTTTGGAAGGGTTGGGTTTTCCCAACAGGAAACACACAGCGGAAGACAGTGAGGGAGATGCTGATGAATTGGTGATGCTGTAAAGGAGCAGACAGCTCTTGCAATCGCTCTGTAAGTGAGCAGAGATGTGGCTTAGAGATTACCTCTCCAGGGTTAAAGTACGTGCTAGGCTGGGATGAAGAATGTTTTTTGGGTTTCAGTGTGCGAAGACAGTTCTTGTTGCTGTTGTAAACAGGTCTGTTCAGAGCCGCTGTTCCCAGCGGTGCCTCAACTGGAATCTATGAAGCTCTGGAGCTTCGTGACAATGACAAGACACGCTACCTGGGGAAAGGTAAGCCTGAGTTTTGGTATCCAGCATGGCCTGTTGCCGTGGCTGTATACGTTTACGCCACGTTGGAGCAGAGGACATGTGGGCTCCTCCAGTGCTGTCAGTATTCTGTGAGAGATATGGCAATTAAGCAAGAACAGGAGGGATTAACAACAGGATGCCAGCAACACATACCGCATGTAGGCTGTGGGGCTGGGGCAGAGGGGAAGCCCTGGGTTTTCCAGGGGACAGGGTGGAGGGTGACTGCCACCAGCAGCGAGGTGATAACGTCTCCGATGCGGTATGCCCAAAGCACTTTGTTAGGTCACTCCTGCTGCCCTGCATGTTGGTGCATGTCAGGGTACAGAGCACTAAACTGCCTGCTCCAAAAGGCTTGGTGATCATGCAGCTCATCACAAGATCTCTTCGTAGGCCAAATGTTCAAAGAACTGTTAAATGTACCTGCTCTGGCACTGTAGGCTCCTTAGAGCCCAGCGTGTTACACCCTGACCCGGAGGTTTATGCCAACTGCTGACCACAGCTCATGTGCAGCCTTGCACTGGTGATCACGAAGATGCTCTTGTTTCAGACTGCGTAGTAGCTGGAGGGCACTCTTTGCCTTTCATTATAGGTAGCCAGGATACTTATGTTTGTGCTAGTGAAGTAATATTTTAGTTGTCTGGGGACCAATTGTATGTCCTGAAAGGGAACTAAGCGCAGCAAGTCACCAGACTGGCTTGGGAACAACTCTGGGGGAAAACGAATAGCCACAGAGAAGGTGTCACTGCCTAATCAATCTCCTGATAGTAATTCTTAGGACTAATCTGCCTGGATGGTCAGGACTCTTTTTGAGCTTGCTACTGTAAAAGTATTGCTGATGCCTTCCAGGTATATGCAATCAATTAGCTTTTGGCTGGGGGAGGGAGTTAGTTGTCTCCACACTTCTCAGCCAGTCAGGTGACAGGAAGCTGAACTACTCCGTGCTCATTAAGAAGGAGCTGTTAGAGCGGGTAGCTATGGGGCTGAGCTTGGAGAGCCTTGTCTGAGAAGACTCACGGTGATTATTACTTTAACACAGAATAAACTGGGTGACTAACTATCCTGAAGAGCTTACGCTGCTTTCCTAGGGCACTTTTCCTTGAAGAGCGAAAGCGTACTTACCTTGGTGTGTGAGCTGTGTGTGCTTAGGCCTGTTAGATCTGAGCCTACAGGCAGCTCTTCGGGGCACCGAACTAGACAGTAGTCTGGGATTCTGCAACAGCCTATCCCGGCTGAAGGCGTCTGTCAGCTGGGGAGTAACATGAGTTATGGAAAAACGATCACCAGGTGGGATGAGATGGAGTCGGTTGGTAGGTCTTTTGTAATAGAAACCTGCAGACTTAGGTTGTTTTAAAAGCAATTCACCTGGTTCAGCATGTGCTGAATTAGCATTCACCAGTTCTGAAGCTTAGGTCTTGGGAAATCTTCAAACACTGCAGGGATGACAGTATTCCTTGGGCTAATATTGGTAACGGGCTACTTGTGGTCTCTGCTTACGGGGAAGAAGCAGGTTCATACTGGAACTGCTGGGTTATGCAATGGTGGGTCCGCAGAGCAAAAGGATGGTGCTGCGTTGGTGCCTTATGCCCTGTCCGAAGCCAGGAGCGGACGAGTTCTGTGCCTGCATCCGGGTACAGAGACACTGTGCTTCAGTCTTGTGACATGTGCCGAGGCAGCAGTGTTCCAGAGGAATAGCAGATGGCAAAACACCCGAGCTGCTGTGTGCTCACCTCCTGGGGAAGCCTGTTTCTTTCCCCTTACTCATCCTCTGAGTGGATAGGAGTAGCCTATCCTAAAACCTCTTCTAAATCCTGTTAGCCTCTGGAGGTTTGGGTCCACGATGCTGTTGGCCGGAGTATGGAAACCTGAGTGGAAAGATGGAATTTGGCCTCGCTGGCTGACGCAGAGTTTCCTCTACCCTTGGAGCCCTTTTGTTTCTGGTCTGCTGTTCAGTGTTAGACACTCGCTGACTTGTAGGTCCGTCTACAGATTTGTGTCCTTTTCTTTCTTGTGTGACTGGCTTTGGTTGTGAGTCTTCGTCTCTTCCTTGATTCTCTTGTCCATCTCGCTTCTGTCAGGTGTATCCAGAGCTGTTAAATATGTTAACGAGTTCCTGGGGACAGCATTGTGTACACAGGTAATGGATGTGCTTTCAGTGCAACCGTGTCACTGGGATGAGTTCCTCCAGTGCATGGTCCTGCAAACTAACATTGCAGCAGGCGTTCCTGGGTGATGCTTACGTCCTGCAACTTCCCTTCAGTCGAGATGGCCTCCAGGTGTTGAGATTTGGCTGTTAGCTCAGGTCAGATTGGGGTTTGGATAGCATGAGGTGGTATTCTTGATGTTATTGTTCCTCAGATCACCTACTAATGCCTGCATAACCAGTGTGGTTGACCAGTTTGCTTGTTCCTTCCAGGTGTCTCAAAAGCTGTTGAGCACGTCAATAAAACAATTGCACCTGCACTGATTAGCAAGGTAGGAGGGATCTGTCTTCTGCTAACATCAGCTTTTGCTCCTCTGGTGTGTCCTAACTGATGGGCTGTCTCTGCAGGGACAGTTGCAGGCTGTATGATGTGTGGAGGGGTGGCGTTAGCCTGTGAATTGGGCTGCACGTGAACAAACTGACCTACAGCATTTCCTTTACTTAATGACTGCATATCTAACACTTAATTAAAACAACCTCCTGGTGTTGTCTGCAGGAATACTTAGCACCTGGGAACCTCAGAGGTGCTTAGTTAAGACTTGAGCTGCTTTATGCTTCAAAGGGGGGGTGAATGATGGGGAGGGATGGAGTTTTAGCCAAGCTGGCTAATTGGGAATGAAATCTGAGGGGATCTTAGGGAAGTCTGCTTGAGTGAGATTCCTGTGCGCTTCGTGGGTGCTAAACCTAGGAAGGATGGCACAAAACTAAGTGGTAATGCATAAAGTGATTGCTCATGCTTGGAAGTGTCCCAAGTTACAAATGGGTGTATGTTGTGAGCAAGCTGGTGGTCTTGGAGCTTGCACTCAAGGGGCAGGGAGCATAAATCAGGGCTTCCCCCTCTGCCATGCCAGGCAGTTAGCAGTGTACATGGCAGGAGGTCCAGGGACACAAGAGCCTTGCAGCTCTGAATGTGAAGAACAAAACAAGATTAGGGGTGTCCAGCTTAGGCTGAAAGCGACCTGAAGGTACTGTGTGACAGTGACAAGAAACCGTCCCTTCAGCTGTTGGTAGTTGCCTGTGGGCAGTTTCGGTGTCTGCCAGGGAAATGGAAGTGCAGGGGGTAGGTGGGCGGTCGCAGAGCTGTGTTGGGCTCTCGGGCAGTGCTTTCCCTGTTCCTCTCTGCAGAATGTCAACGTTGTGGAGCAAGAGAAGATTGACAAACTGATGCTGGAAATGGATGGATCAGAGAACAAATGTAAGTGCGCTCTGTGGTGCAGTGAGGCATAGAAAGGTGAGGATGGGTCTATAGGATTTAACAAATCATTTCTTCCTATTTCAGCTAAATTTGGTGCCAACGCCATCTTGGGTGTGTCTCTGGCTGTATGCAAAGCTGGTGCTGCCGAGAAGGGTGTCCCCTTGTACCGTCACATTGCTGACCTCGCAGGAAATTCAGAAGTCATTCTTCCAGTTCCTGTAAGTCTCTTGGCAGGGCTGGCTAGTCTTGATCTGAGCAGGTGCTTCGTGATGTGCTCCTGCATCAAGTTATCTAGGGAATGAGGAGAGAAGACACTGTTGCGGGTTTACCCTGAAACATTCTAACTTGACTTCCCTTTTTGGTTACTCCCAGGCTTTCAATGTGATCAATGGCGGCTCCCATGCTGGCAATAAGCTGGCAATGCAGGAGTTCATGATCCTCCCTGTGGGCGCTGAGAGTTTCAAGGAGGCCTTGCGCATCGGTGCTGAGGTCTACCACAACCTAAAGAACGTCATCAAGGAGAAGTATGGCAAGGATGCAACCAATGTGGGTGATGAGGGTGGCTTTGCCCCCAACATCCTGGAAAATAAAGAAGGTAAGAATGAGCTAAGTGTGGGGGGAGGCGTAACTGATAGCCAGAGAAGTGGTGTGGGAATCTCTGCATGTATTACAGGTTTCTCAGGAGTTGGTAGGCAGAGTTTAGTGGAGTTGTTTGGCAGACAGAGGTGAAAAACAATTTGAACTATGCCTGGTAACATGTGGGAGTGCAGGAAGGATTGCCTGGGAAGTTGAAGCTTTTGCTGCTTCCACAGCCAAACAGTTCTGTTTGGAAACCTGTGTGGGAGGGAGGCAGTGAAATACCCTTTCCCACAAAACCTCTGCCGTAAGAGCATCCAAACCCTGACCATGTCCATGGTGAGCACCTGATCTGGAGCTGAAAGGGGTTAAAGTGCGGTCACAGCTTCCTGCCCACGTGCATCAGGCTGGGTGAGGATGTAGTAGCACCGAGCATGAAGCTTTCTGGGCTGACCTGTAGCCCTGCCTGAAGAGATTACGAATCCTGTGATGGTGTCTCGGGGTATTACAGGCTAAAAGCAATATTAAAGTCATACCTTGTTCCAGCCAGTTCAGAGTGGGGGAGTGTAAGAACCTTTTCTGTGTGGCCTTTGGGCTTTCCATAGGGGTAATGGGGATTCCTTGCCTGCTGTTGGTAAACAAATAGCTTTTGAGTTACGATGTTTGGCGTCAACTCGGAAATACCTTACTGTGTTTCAGCTCTGGAGCTGCTGAAGACTGCCATCGGCAAGGCTGGCTACTCCGACAAGGTGGTCATTGGCATGGATGTGGCTGCCTCAGAGTTCTACCGTGACGGGAAATACGACCTGGACTTCAAATCCCCTGACGATCCCAACAGATACATCTCTCCTGATCAGCTGGCCGACCTGTACAAGGGCTTTGTCAAGAACTACCCTGGTGAGTTGTCGGCAGTAGTAGGGTTTGACTGCTGAAGGGAAGAGTTGGGATGCAGCCTCCCTTGTAAGAGGGGTCAAGAGCAGAGCTAGCAGCTAGCCAAAAGGGGTCTTAGGAATTTGAGGTCTTGGAGGAATTAGTTCGGTAGCACTTGGCTGCAGCACTTTGGTACTGCTGCTTTGAACAACAACCCTCTGGGGTGGCATTGTCTGAAAGCGCTTGTTTCCTTCTGCAGTGGTGTCCATCGAAGACCCGTTTGACCAGGATGACTGGCCTGCCTGGAAGAAGTTCACTGCCGGCGTCGACATCCAGGTGGTTGGTGATGATCTGACTGTCACCAACCCAAAGCGCATTGCCAAGGCTGTGGGGGAAAAGGCCTGCAACTGCCTCCTCCTTAAGGTCAACCAGATTGGTTCTGTGACGGAGTCCCTGCAAGCGTAAGTTCTCCCTGCTGGGCTGCACTGGAGAGGGGGATTGTCTGGTTGTGGGAGATGAACCTATGGCCCAGAGCGAGTGGGATTGCGACTTGTTGATGGAGCAGTTGTTGAGTAGCGGAGGATGTCAGCAAGTAAACCTGTGCGTTCATGGTCTTGAAGCCATACAGGCACATCATACTGCTTCTCAGGGTTCAAGGATGAGTAAGAGCAGCTCTTCATCACTGCATAGTCACGTGATCCTAACCCTAGCAGGGATCAGGATAGTTTGGGGTCCTGCCAGAGAGAGGAACGCGGGAACACCCGCCGCTCAGCAGCGTCACTAGAGCAAAGGGGGCACAATGTGGGGCTTCATCTCTTTCTCTCTCTTCCAGCTGCAAGCTTGCCCAGTCCAGTGGCTGGGGGGTGATGGTGAGTCACCGCTCTGGGGAAACAGAAGATACCTTCATTGCTGACCTGGTCGTTGGTCTCTGCACTGGTCAGGTTGGTATCTCTCACTCCTGCAGTTTGCCCTTCGGCGTGGGGAGAGAGTAGGGTGGTGAAGACTTGCCGCACAGCGGATGGGGTCTCCTGACTTCCGGCATGCATAGCTGCCGTTTCCCTACGTAGGAAGCTGATTTGCTTAATGGGAGCGTGACAGGGGAACACTTTACCGTGGGTAAAGTCACCTTTGACCGCTGTAAGAAAAGTCTTAGTCATCTCCAGTGGGTGTATCGGGATTTCCTGATACGGAAGCTGTTGGCAAACACTTTATTGCTCCTGAGCCCTGTTTGAGTAGACAGACAGTCTGATGCTGAAATGAAGCTTGTGGTTACGCTTGTAGCTCTGAGGAGAACAGAATAGTTCTGCATTGGTCCCCCTGGTGTTGTTTCTGCTGTACTTCTTCATGAACTTGGCCGTTTCCCTTTCAGATCAAAACGGGTGCCCCTTGCCGATCCGAGCGTCTCGCCAAGTACAACCAGCTGCTGAGGTGAGACTCGGCGGTGGCGGACGGGTTGAGGGTTAAGCCTGACGTGGCGTGGATGCCGCGCTGGCGCGCTCAGGGCACAGCTTGGTCTCCTGCAGCTTAGAGAACTGGGTGGCAGAGGTGCTGGGGGCGGGTGCTGTGCTTGCAGAGCTGGCCGTGGGCTGGGTGGGGGGTGTCCAGTACTGACACGCTGAAGGGGAACGGCAGATGAAGCATCCTGTGGTGCCAGATACGAGACGCTGTCCTGCCTGCACAGCACTGTTCCCTTGGGCGAGCGTTTAAAAATGTGCGGGTGGTGCCGTTAAACGTTTACAGCTGGAGTTGCTGGGTGGGAACCAGCTTGTGGCTGGTAGTACCTGTGGTACAGGGTAGATGAGGTGGTGGAAGGCAAGGCCTGCAGCTGTGCTGATGCACGAGTTCCGCACTGTCCGCTCACACCCAGCGCGCTCTTCCCTTTCCACCAGAATTGAAGAGGAGCTCGGCAGCAAGGCCCGTTTTGCTGGAAGGAACTTCAGGAACCCTCGTGTCAACTAAGCTGCGTGGATCAGTCAACCCCTGTTCTGGTTTAAAGCACTAGCCAGCTAGTTAGATCACAATTACCTGTACTAGAGAGAGAAGGGCAGCTGAAGGAAAAAGACCGGTTTGCAGGTCCTCTTCCCCCCTAGACGGTTCCTTCACCTAGTGTTTTCACCAGCTCCGAGCTGTTACTTGCAATGCTCTACTGCTTTTGTAGAAGGGTCCCTGGGGCGGGGTTTCTGCGTGTTAAACCCCCTCTGGGATCGTGACCTTGTGACTCTGGGCATAAACACTTCAATTCCCTTCTCTGCTGTCTGGTCTTCATTGTCTGGAGCTGTGTGACTTGCAGTGCAGCAAGAGGTACCTGCAAACGGCAGTAGTAGTGTTTTTACATGTGATAAATAAAAGCATCAAACAACACGCTGGAGTGTGGTTGGAGTTCCTTGGGGGGAGACCGGTGCTACCTCTGCAGGATGCTGTAGGGTGAGAGGTATCCCGAGCAGTGCCGTGGTGAGACATTGCCAGGGAATGTCGTGGGTGTCCCCTTGGCAGGAGGGAAGAACTGTGGTGGGAGCCTTGGCTTTCAGTGGGGGCTGGCATGGTGTTGGCAGTGTGTCGGGAACGCTCGTCTTTGCTGCTGCCGGGAGATGTGCAAGAGGATTGGAGTTGTGGAACAGTGCTGTTCCTGAATCCTTGTGCTTGGAAAAGAGGAAAAGCTACATGCGGAGTGAGTGGAGGGGATGGTGGTGGATTTTAGAGGGTGTTTTTAATGTGACAGGGACCAAGGAACCCTGGTGTGAGCGGGATATACTCAATTTAAGGCGCCTTGGTCCGTGGGAGCCGCTGCATTTGCTGTCTCTGCAAATAGCCCTCCCGTGTGGGCTGTAGCTGAGAGCTGACTTCGCTTCTCACCCGCTCGGTACCCGGGTGCTGTGCTCCGCAGGGCAGATGGCCCTGACCAGGAGGCGGAGGGAATACTGCCCAGACCCCTTGCGTTCAGGTTGTGGCTGGGCAGGGAGGAAGACAGCGAAGCCTGTGGCTTACCCTCCCTCCCTGCTCCTTTTTGAGGAAGAATTCCCTTCCCAGGGGATTGTTTGGTGGCTGTCACTGTTGTGGTTCCGTGGGAGCAGGGTCCTCGGAGCGGGGAGCAGCCAGTCCCTTAGCAGTTGGGGAAAGCCAATCCCTGCTCACCTGAGGGAGAGGCGCTTGGAGCCAGTTCTCGCTGCTCGTGGGATTTCTTTCCCCAATAGCAGGTTTGTAAGGAAAAAATTCACTTGGGGTTCACTTTCAGGACTCTCCCTAGTCTTCCACTTCAGGAAACGAATCCCTGAGGCTGGCGGTGCGTCCTGTCCGCGGGGAGCGCAGCAGCGCCGCGCTGTGGGCATTGCCCGGGTTGCACTGGGTTGCACAGGGAGCCAGGCTGCAGGGCAGCTGGTCCCCACCCTGAACCCCGGGTCTGGAGCGACATCGCCGGGTCGGGTTTGCGAAGAGCCAACCAGGTCTATTTCCGAAGCTGCTGGCAGGCGGGGAGGGGTAGGGACTGTGTGTCACCCCCACAGACCGACCCAAGGGCTCCCCGCGTCAGCACATGGGGGGCGCGGGGGGTGCAGCTGGGACTGGGCGGTGGGAGATGTTGGGTCAGCCTAGCGCTCGGGCAGGGGTCAGCACAGAGCGAGTCTGGATGGGGAAACCTGGCTCCTGTGGTGTCTATGGATCGATGTCGTTGAACTGGAAAGATGCATCCGTTGTGGCATTTCCGAAATCCCTTGTTTTGTACAGAGACTGGAGAAGCTGCAGCACCCAGAACGCTCACCACCCCTCAGGTGGGGACGGAGGAGTTTAGGCTGTCTTCGCCGCAACTGACTCTGCGGAGGGAGGAACGCGGTGGCTCTCGTGCAGCGCGTCCTGGTGTGAGCAGCCCCGTGCGAAAGGCTGAAGCTCGTCTCTTGAGGGGATGTGGGCGCGTTTTGGATCCGGGTCTGCCTTTTGCGGCGTCCAAAGGAGGGTGGGCTGACACCCGTGGGTGAATTCAGACCCCAACCCCGGCGGAGGCCCAGCCCTACAGCCACGTCAGCAGGCAGGGTCTGGAAGCAAATGCAGGCGCAACAAACCTCCCTGCGGAGACGCAAGGAAAACCTCCTTGTGTGGGGCAGTCGGCAACTCTTCTCCCTGTGAGACTCTCCTCTGCCAAGTCCATCTCCAGAAGGAGCTTTGCTATAAACTCCCAGTTTACCAGCCCAAGCTCAGCTCGTGGATGCTTCCTCTTGCACCTATCTGTCCTTTCCGAAGGCACTGGCTGAAGCTGGTTGTACCCCGTGCAGATTTGAAGCCTGATGCACTTTTCACACATAGCTGATCTCTGAATTAGACCTGTTAAATGAATAAACCAGCTAATTACACATAAATCCTATCAAGGGATTTTTCTTCTTCTGTCCAAGAGGCAAGCCTGTAATATATGCAAAATGGGTTAGGAAGCTCTTAGCAGAGCTGTTTCAGGGAGCGATAGCACGGCTCCTTCTCACCCAGCACTTCAGAAAGTGAGATTCAGATTCTCAACCCGCTTTCCCTGGGCTTCTGACTTTATACGTGGTGACTTAAGAAGCACCAGAAAGCAAAAAGGCAGGGAAATTGGGTTGCCATAAATAGATCCAGCCCTAAATGGCAGGGGACGTGAGCAGTACCTGGCACCAGGCTACACAGACCTGGGGCGTGTGGGAGGTGGTGCCCTGAGCTGGGATCCTTCTCTATTCAGGTGAGTAGTTTGGTCCCAGCTCTGGCAGAAGAGCCTTCTGCTGGTTAATAATGCTGCAAATGAAGCTGGGAATTAATTTGTTACCGTGCACACCTTGTTGTCAGTGCACGATGGAGAACTGTTACAGGTACAATTACCAGAGGTGTTGTCCCTTAAAATAACGGGGAAATTGCTGGCAAAATGGCAGGGTTAGAAGGTTGCTTGGGCTCTGAAGTACAAAGATGAAGTCAGATACTGTTGCACGGCACGCTCCTGCCTCCAGCACTAAATCGATCCCACGACGTCACATGCTGTTCTCACCTGTCCCATCCAACCGGAACTTTGTAAAGCTTTCAACTTCCATCTCAGAGAGAATTTGGGCCAGATCAGCAAGGTGCTTCCAGCTGCAGAGGATTCAGGCTGAACCTAATGAGGCTGGAAGGTTGAAGGGAGGCACTTGCAAAGGAAGAGCAGACCAGAATGGGTAAGTGCTGAAAGGCGGGACTGTGGTTTGTAGATAAGAATTTAAAGTGTGTTAGAGAACACAGAGCGATTGGTGAGTCCGTGTGTGTTGGGACTGAGGGAATAAATGAATGGGGAACAAAATTTGATTGCTGCAAACGAAGACCTAAACCTGCAGCGCTAGAGAGGGGGAGAGATGTGTCTGCTCCTTAATCAGGGCTTGAATCCCGCTGCATAGCTCCTCACCTTTCTGTGCTGTCCCCGTGGAGTTCCTACTCGAAAGGCTGTGCTTTATAGCAGAGTGCAAATGTAGCACAGCCAGCGCCTTTATTACTGTAATAATTTGCAGGGATGGCACTCTCTGGAGCAGAAGGAGGCATCAGCTTAACAAACACGAACTGGGAGGCTATTCTGAGAATAGCAAGCAGCCTTAAATGCGGATCTGAAGTAAGAAGCAGGCAGAAGAGATGACTGATGAGCAGAGAGGAGAGGCAGGTGGCACTTTCGGGAGCTATTCAGGTAACGGGATGTATAATGGAGTGCTGCAAAGGACTGGAGTGGGAAAGATCTCCCATTACCCATTGGCTCTATTGCTAGGTTTGCAGAGGGAGCTTTACTGCTTTGTAGCTCAGTCTGCTCTTAGTATTAATTTCTTAATACCTTGGCTTCCTAATGCCTTGCAGGCCCTGTCTGAAAGAGCTTGTTCAGGACAGAAAGGGATGTTGCCATCCCTTTATAGTCAATGAGAAACTGGATAGGCGCATCACGGATAGCTTCAGCTGCTGAGGGTGAGGGTTGTCGGTGCCAGGCATGTTTTCCAATCCTTTGGTTATTTTGAACCACCTGCTCACTCATTTTCTACTCCTGTGGTCACCAAAACCGGGCCTTATCTTGCAGCAGCAGCAACAGCGTCAAACGTAGCAGTGCTGTAACCTTTCTAGTTCGGTTTGGTACAGTCGGACACCTGCTGTCAGATCACCCACACAGTGGGGGTTGCTCTGTCCCTCCAGCGCAGAGACCTGACTTTACGTGCATCCACATCACGATGCTGGGGTGATGGTCTGGATTGCTCAGTGTCCGTGTTTCATCCGGTGCACCTTTCTCCCTGATTTTTGTCATTCAAAAATGTTAGAAATTATACATATATATATAT
>NW_010265919.1:0-14068 GCF_000690775.1 Eurypyga helias
GGGGCGGGGGGGCGGTAAAAAGGCATGATTTATTGAAAAAAAATTCAGGAAATGTAGTTGCTCAAGAGACATGAAATGTAAAATACCAATATAATAATGTTCCTTAACAAGCCCTGTACCTAGAAGAGGATCAGTGATCTTAAAATTGTAGAAAGAACTCAGAAGACCTATAAAAAGATTACTCCAACAGTGTTAGGAAGATCATGAGTCACTCTCTTCAGCAAAATACTAGCACTTTCCTAGATGTTCAGGAGGAAAAAAATTTCATTTTACCCACAAAATAATGAAAAGAAAAATTGAAAAGTGCTGACAAATACTAAGAGAAAAATAACTTCTGGTTTGCCGTTCTTAGCTCTGCACACATAAAAGTCAGCAATATTTAGACTACCAGAGTTCCTATTCTTGTTCTGCTGTTTCCATTGAATCATATAAGCTAACAGACTGAATCCCAGTGAACTACTAATGATTCCCTTAAGATCTTTGACCAGGATAATGTCTACATGATCTGAAGTTGTTTGTTAGATGTATCTTTATATGGAAAAGATAAAACAAAACCCAGTATGTTTAAAACTTGAGCACTTGAGGATCAGCAAGTTTTTAAATCATCCACTTCACAGTGGATCAGAAACAGCAAAAAGAGATGCCATCTCCCAGCAAATCAATGCTGTTCATGCAGTTTCTTAATAGTCTCCTAATACAGCTGTGTTCCACAGTGTGGCTAGCTGTATTACACAGGTTACACATGTGCTTGTGACTGAATCACATTGGCTGAGCACCTTGAGGTTTCAAGATGAAAAATGCTACCCAAACATACTACCTCCATTCATTCATTTTACACAAGGTAGAACTTGTTCTCAGTTTTTCATTATGGCAAGTTCTGAAATTCAACTAAATATGGACATTGTTATTTGAAAGTACACCCACATAAGAATATGTAGCGTCATCCCAAACTGTGACAAAGCAACATAAAAATAGAAAGGATACATGTAGCTTTAAAGGAAGATGACATTTACAATGTACTTGCCTTATTCTCCAGGTGTAATTTCAAAAAATGGAGGTAGGCCACAGGTGCAAATGCATCAGCTGAATGCACAACCACCTTGGCTGAATCTCTGAAATACAAAATTATCAGCTGCAAATAACAGTATATAATTTTACATTTAGACAAATACTTAGTCACTGTATAACACAGACTCCAAGATAAGTAATTGAAAATCTATTAATTTCTTACATAGTTTTGTATCAATTAAGAAAAAATATTTTGCTATATAAAATTGTATTGTTGAACAACGCATCATCTTCACTAATTTTCAATTTTCAAAAGGAATAAACTATAATTCCAGATCTATCAGCTGTAGTCTATGAAAGCAAAAATGACATTATGTGATACATGCTAGAGACTAATATGTCAAGCAGTCTTTTAATTTCATCAACAGAAGATTTTTTAAAAGTCCATTGTTCTTGATTAATGCTCCACGGATTAGTTCTTGAGGCATTAACAATATACAATATTTCACGCTGAGAAACTGATTCGACCATCTTGCATCCAATATTGAAGACTACTAGACACAACTTTTTAATGCCAAATGTGTTGGTAACAATGATAAACTTCCTGTGTGCTGATTCAAATTAGTTAATTTTAGTTTTCATTTTTACAGACACAATCTGTCACACTTTGGTTCACAAGAGGCAGTATCTGTTATATCCATCTGCATGGTTTTACTACTTAAGAAAAAGGTAGCTCTAGGAAACAAACATCAGAAGGTGAGAAATTCAAAGAAAACATAAAAGAAACTCAGATGCAGTATAAGAAATTCTGAAAAACGTTATAAGTAAGGCTAAGGACACACAGATAAATGTCTTGAAACCACAGTGCCCTTGATACCTTCACAGTATTCAATGAGATAAGGGATTTCTACTAATGCCACAAAAAATCCATGCAAACTGGAAACAGTTGAAGTCTTGGCCAGATTCCACTGACATAATGAAAGTGTAAAATTAACAGAAATATCTGTTCTATAAAAGGTGTTTTGGGATTTAAAATGAAAAACCTGCTAGATAAACACCACCGCTACATTGCACAATAATGCTAAATACCTTTAGCATAAGAAGCTCCACTTTCCTTGTAGTAAACCTTCGAAGTAATTTAAAAAATAAGCCTTCATCTTCATTTTTGGGAGTTATTATCAAGATTCTTTACAACTAAAATATAATTTATTCCTTAAGATAACTTCAAGGTAGTCCCTTAAAATTAAAGTAATTTTTTTGAAATGATCATGTTGTCTTCTAATTCTAACAGTAATAGATAGAAAATAACTTCGGAAATTTTCAGTAATTGGAATACATATCTAGAAAAAACAGAAGTCAGACACCAAGACTCCAGTAGCACCTGGTACCTGGGTATCTTCCGTGTCTGAGGATATTCTCAATAAACATTTATTGCTTCCTGTTCAAGTCCTGTATGGGGAATGCTGGTGATGCTTTTGAGTGATGTATTAGCCACTAAAAACTAAATTAACAGAAAGGCTTATATCAGAAAGGAAAAACAAAAATGTAAGATTGTTAAATGTATGTGTCTGTAGGATTTAAAGAGTATGTAGCAACTTTAAAAAATATAGTTATCTCCAAAGTAAAAGAAGTGGTTCCAATTGTATCCCTGCATAATCAAATTGACTAGTGCAGCAGAACAGATGCTAAGCACTGATACCTACACTAACTGTTCAATAACTTTAGAATCTTTGAGTACTTATTTGCTGCTCAAGAAGAATCACAAATATTAAGAGATCATAAATATTTCTTCTCGGTATAAAGTACATTCCTATGACATGAAGCTTACACATGGGTATTGATTGGAGTATAATAGGTAACTAGTTTAATACGCCAATATTTTTCATCTGATGGGTCACAATAGGTAGATTATGTGGTGCTCAAAATAGTATTACATTACATATCAAAAGAAAGTATTTTTTGCTAACTATTTCAGTTTTTGTCAGCTTCTTCAAGCATATGTCATTGTTCTAACTGATAAAATTTATGGTCTTGTTGAATAGTAAATGTAACGAATAAGTGAAAAGCAGAATAGTTTTTATTTGCATCCAATGATGAAGAGCCAGCAATTTTAAAAAATAGGAATCCCTGAACATATATCTCACGTCCAGTTTAGGAAATCTTAAAAAAAAGAAAAAAAAAAAAAAGATAAACACAATAAAAAACCCCACACATGAAAAGCACACATTAAACCCAGAAATCTGAGAGATCTTGATAATTATATAAAGTCCATTTCATGCTCAAAGTCTGAATTTTGAGTAGGAACATGACTACACAAGGTGATTCATGTTTGAATATGACTGAAACAAGAATTTTGTTGAGGAACATTTTCAGACAACTTTGGAAAACAATGAAGAACAGCAGAAAAACTGTCTTAATTATTTATTTTTTTAAATCATAATAATCTGATCTCTCAATTCTCCTTGAAGATCTAGGGAATATCTATTAATTTTAAAACACTCGCAATAATTTTCACACCACAAATATGACAAGTTAGAGCAAGTCTGAGAGTACAATCAGTGCTCTCAGTACATGATTATTTTTTTATGTTTACAAATTTAACTTCAAACCTAGAATTACAGACCTAAACACAGAACTAATGGTAAGGCTTACAGATGCAAAATTATATTTCCCAAATATTTCAAATATGCCAATTTAGCTTAAAAAAACCCCAAATTATTCTGTGTCCCATAAATAAAAACGTGCCTTTATCATAAAGGTATGTATTAGATGGCTTTCACATAGATGAGACATCCTTGTTATTTGAAAAGGTGTCAATCAACTGCACTTAAATACCAGTGTAAGAAGGACAGGAAATACTTGGTACCTCTCAAAAACTCTGAGTATAAGAAAGCTGACAAATGGATTACCTGGGAAAAAACAGACAAAAACCATCTGACTCCTGGTTGAATATTTTGATTGCAAGATCTTGCTTTCACTGCTAAATCTTGTTTATTTTCAAATATTTCACTCAATCTGCCATGCTTCCTTTGTGAAGCATATTTTTTTAATGAAGATTGAGAAGAATGGCAAGAATTCAATTTAATATTCAAAAGCAAAATTCTTCATATAGTCTGACATTTAATTTTCTCCCCCTGTCTTGTTGAGGAGGAGGAGTGAGAGCAGCTTGGTGGGCACCTGGCAGCCAGCCAAGGTTAATCCATCATACCTGTTTCGTAGGCAAAAGTAATCTTCAATAGCTTCCTCAGAAACTTTTTCTAGAAAGATGTCTCACAGGAGTTTAGAAATTAGACCTTGAAAATCCTGACAGGTTTTAACTTCTAAATTAATTCTTACCACTCCATTTAAGCTTCAAAAATTGTAACAGGATGTATACCAGAACCATGGATATCTAAACATTTGGAAACTATACTAGCACAGTTAACAAGATTACAAAGTCTGTTTAGATTCGGTGTATATGAAAAGCAAGAATGAAAAGCACAAAATAAATAAACTTGTAATCTATTTAATGACAAAGGAACTACACAATATTTTTCTTTAGTAGTTCATAATGTAATAGATTTCACATGAATGGCCGCTCAAAAAGCATGCATTTATGACATGAATAATGTAAGAGGTCAGCAGGGCTAAACACACAATGCCAGCATAGCTATTCAGTTTGCATTATAGAAGTGTTTAACAGTCTGTTATGTCATGTATTTATTATTAAATACTCACAGATTTGTACAGTTATCCTCTATTTTTTGCCAATTTATTGTTAACTTTTATTATTATCTGGAGTGAAGCCAAAAATAATAAAAACAACTCAGCCAGACCACCTCTCTTTTAGCTTTTCCTAGTTGCCTGAATGGTCATTAAACCACTGGTAGCCAGAAATACATTTAGAATATATTATAAGATATTCATACTTAAACCAGTATTTGGTTGATCCAAAACCAAGGGCACAATGTACTTTCCTAAAAGTGTTCCTCAAATTTTATGCAAAAAGAAAAATAAATCTCTCTCCACACTACACCAACCAAAACTTTCTCATGAGATTTGACACAGTTTTCTCCAATCTTTTGTGTCTATGCAAAGAGAGTTTTGAAAAGGAGCACTGGGAAATTATGCACCCAATTCCAGTGAAATTCCAGATTTAATCTGTAACATAAGAAGCCTCAAATATATAGAAAGAATGAAAATATGGTCCTTCACCAAATGGACCTTCACCATGAAAGCCTTAATTATGACTATATGATCCATACATAATCTTCACCTTCCCTAAACTGACTATCACCAATACATGATTACTAGTCTGTTTACTTGGCTGAGAAAAGGAACAGCAGTCAAAACATCTCACTCGAACCAAGCAGGCTTAGCTATTTAACAGACTAATAAGAAACTCGCATCAAGACATAAATATTTTCCATATCCCACTACACAGATTTTAGCAATTTATGTCAAAGGAATAAACTACGCAGTGTAAATGAGATGGATTCATGCAAAGTTTGTATTCAAAATATCCTCTAATAATTGAAGAAAAATGTTTATCGTTATCATTATAAGCTTCTAAACTTAAAACACACACACATACACACAGTTAATGGAACCCACAGGCTACTGATGTGGCAGTTTATCAAATGTAGCTGTAATGAAAGATAAATATTACAGGCAATTCGCACTTCATGAAAGGATAAAAGTGTCAGTGTGTAGGTACCAGTTTTACTGCCGGCCATAATCAGCAAGTAAACGAAAGTGCAAATGTCTAAAAAGTTTATAGCCCTCTATGAAGGCCTCGTCTTGTCAGGTATTGATTTAGGTTTTCAGGGGACTTTGCCAGTGTTAGACAAAGTGAGTGCTTGTGAACTTAGAGGACATGTTTTGCCTCTGCCAACAAAAGTCGCCCCAAGCTAAATGTGAATATGTTCCCGTTGCTTTAATATACAGAAATGAAAGAAATTGTTCCTTACACAACTATTTTCTTCTTAAATAGAGGGCAGTCCAGAGTGAATGTTTCATATTCTCCACCTTCTCCGCAAACATGGACTCCGTATTTCTCAGAAAGCTAACACAAAAGGGAAATTAAAATGCAAAAGTATTACATTAAAGCAGCCTATTAAATATATTTTGCTGAAAATTTCAGTGTGCACTTTCTAAAAGACTAGCCTTTAAAAGGTTGAAAAAAACCAGATATCATACAGAGGGTTCTTGATTTCCTGGTATGAGTATTACAATGGTCTAAAAATTAAGAATGTGTTATATTTTAAGTAGAACTGGCACTGTAACATTAAGATAAATGAATGAATTCCTAGCCTTTCTTCCTCAGTGGACATGAAAGGCTGTTCAGATTCCATATTTGTCTCTTTTAGCAGAGATTCTTCACTTCTGAGAGAAACTTGTGCTAT
This sequence comes from Eurypyga helias, assembly GCF_000690775.1. Lineage (NCBI taxonomy): Eukaryota > Metazoa > Chordata > Aves > Eurypygiformes > Eurypygidae > Eurypyga > Eurypyga helias. The sequence goes on from NW_010265919.1 coordinate 6,393, forward strand.
AAATAAACACAAGAAGTAGCACTTTCACATAGCAGTATACAATGAATACAATTTTTGGCAAAAGATTCAACAACTGCATCCTACATATTGGTAAATATCCATATATCAAAAAATTCTGACAGAAGCAACTGGAGTTTTCTAAGTCAAAAGCAAAAAGCTAAAGCAAGATCTAAAGAGGTAGCAACATGCTGTTTCCTTTATAAACTGTACTGAATATACTTCCTAAATCAAAATATACTTATAAGAATTTTCCTGAAGCTCTGGATATCCCACTAAAACACATAGCTATATAAACAAATACATTAAAAATAAAAGAAGTTACTATCTTAATTATTCCCTACTTTATAAATGAGCAGCTGTGGAGCAGGAACTCCTGCAGTCCTTTTGCAGGAGTAAGGAGCACACAACTATTCAATTCTGTATTAATGTACTGCACTGATAGATAGCAATTAAGCACCTGTACTGTGCCTGAACATGGGGACACTCTCCCTTTTTCTGCAGCAGAAATTTGCCTCCTCATCAGCAGATTGTATCACCTTCTACAGTATCCCAGCACTAGCTGCTTCAAGCCAAGTCCTGTCTAGGTTTTTTCACATTAAGCAAGCATTAATATTTTGCTTCAAGTAATTAACGAGAAGATGAACTGCAGTCTTCAACTTCATTGCTAACACCCATGTTACTACTGGCAATATTTATTTAACTCGCTTATGCTTTCCCTTAGAGGAAAAGATACCCATCCCACAACACATAGAACACAGTTGGAAAAAGTTTGTCTGTTGGCTAGAAAATAATTTCAAACCTGTTGTTTGCCTTTTTTTAGGCAAGCAAGAGACTGAGTTATTTATACATGGTAGGTTCAATTTCTTATACGATTACCAGAATATTTGTGTAGCAAGTCTATTTGGTATATTCAGATGATACTGTATTTTTATTGTTGTAAGCTATCTAGTTTGTGTTATTTCATAGATCTCTCTCAAAGTTTTTTATTTTAAAACTTCAAAATCGGCTTACAACTTCAGACATAATCTTAGCTAAAAAATAAATAAGTCAAAATAAAATGTGATAGAAGAAGTACACAAAACTTGAATGTTTTCACAAAACTGAACACCAGATTTTAAAATTCAGTTAGTTAAACAAAAGCCCTGAATCCTCTTCAGCCTTGATTTTGAAAAAAAGCATAAATTACTACGGAAACAGTACCTTGGTAATTCTCTATGTGACTATTTAGTTGTCTGAGGGTGTAAAATCTAAATCTCTTTTGGAACATATATTAAATAATTTTTCAATTTTTCAATGTCTTCTTATGAAAGACATTTTTCATTTTTCCTTTCATATTTTCTTTTAAAGATAAGCAGCAGATGAAAAACCTTTAATCAAGTACTCATTAAAAAATTACACTCCTGACATAAAAGAGAAATCCATCTGTCAACAATGGCAACAAGGTTTCTACAGGACAAAACCATCAAGTATAATTAACGTTGATGCAACAAGAATGGACATCCTATAAAACAGTTAGTCAAAACCTTTTATTCTTCCTCTCATTGTAGCTTCTACTGCAAAAACCCCTAAACAAAACTATTAAAAAAATGAGAGAAACCCAGGAAAGATGTTTCTAACTGTAACCTTTCCACAGTGAATACAAGGCGTAATTGTTTACAAGTCACTTTCAAAATTGGTAGCTCTGCTTGTAACCGTCACTGCCTATAATAATTAATGGCAATTAACATTGAATACTCAAAAGATGTGATATAATTTCATATCTTTGTTGTGGGAAATCCTCATTTTCAATGTCACTGGCATCAAGATCACTCTTGACACCAATTATACAAGGTGCTAAAGGATTTTCAGTTTTCACTAATGTCAACAGGAACTGAGGATATTCATCAGCTCATAGAACAGATCCTTAATGTTCATTTAACAAAGTCAGCAATATTTTTTAAATGTCACCAGTGTCACCAGAACTTTGCCTTTTAGTCATTTAAAATATTAACATTTTTTGAAGACCAATTATTTTGTTTCGCAAGTTTGATGCTATATTCATAACAATAACGACAGCCTAGACTCTAATCTAAATTTTATGATTATTGAATCTGCCCTCGGGTTCAGATGAGCCAGAAAACAGCAAATTTACGCATTACATGTAACTAAAAATGCAAGTCCAATTCAAAAACCTAAAGAAATATGATGAAAATGTCTCCTGGATTACACAAAATTCATATTAACCGAAACATACAATGAGACACAAGGTATATAAATGATCAGACCCAACATTATCCAAAGAACAGTCTCTTCCTACCTTAGAAATGAAACAGAAGGATTAAAGGTGACTTACCCATGAAAAATCCTGCACCTATCTGAATAAACAACTATGTAATTAAGATTAGATGTCAATAAAGAATCCAAAAGAGAATCCCACATGAATAGGAAAAAGTATAAATTAGCAAAAAACAAGAACAACAAATTTCAAAGATCTTGTTGTAAAATTGGAAATTACTGGTTAGATAACACAACACAAATAAAAAATGTAGGAGTATCTAAAGCTGTGGTAGCTTTGGGGACGTGCAATGTTAAAAGCAAATTTATTATAGTGTTTGCTTTGGTATTTTCAGAATATTAAATTTTGTCTCTCCTCCTTACTCTCACATTCTGTCTATCAGAACCACTGATGCTGAAGACTTCATTGGGCTGCAAAAGAGTATTTTTCACATCATAAATTTAAGCATTTCTCTTCAGTTTATAGTTAATGATTTGGTTTTATTAGGCCTTAAAGCCAACTAAGTATTCTGTAAAAACAATTTATTTGTACTGACTTTGACTTTCATGGCATGCATGTGTAGAAGAAACAACAGCAAGAACAAGTACCGGTTGTGCAGTCTCCCCTGCAATGGCCCACCAACCATTTCCAACTAGGGTCAGAACACTCTACTAGCTCTACACTTTAAGTTATACAGTCATTGTTCTGTTTATTGTTGTAGCAATACAAGGTAAAACCTGCAAATGTGGGGTTTGAGAAGTATTAAATCATGACAGTAAGAATTTCAGTGAAATCATGTAAGAATCACTTCACTTGAGCCATCAAACATCAGGAAGAATACATTTAATTCCCAAAAATACCATGTACTTTTGGATTTCTTACTTTTTTTTTTTTTAAATGATGGTGATCTCAAATACAGAAGAATATCTCTTAAGATTTATTTTAATCATACCTTATTAATATAACTAAAATTGCAATATTTGCTGCTACAGTTTCAAAGAAAATCAATCCTACAACTGATACCCACCTGCAGCCCCATCAAAGTTGCAACCTGAATTTTGGTAGCAGAAGCCTTCTGTGAACGTTGGGGGCTGTACTTTCCTCCTTTTGGCTTATTTAACTAGTCCCACATAAATAGTAATATTAATTCATCCAAAAGTGACTGACCAGTATAGAATTGATATTACAGTAAAGTTGATGCTTCTGTTAAAACCGCTCCATAGTAAATTGTTCATTGTTTCATGATTACAAAGTTTCATCCGTCCTTAGTTGTCACTAAGACTCTAAAGAAACAGCTCTGACAAACAGAAACATTGCTTAAGTGATCTGCAGCAACAAACTGCAGGAGGAGCACTTACATGTTTATCGTATTATTAAACCATGCATTATTTACCCACGACTCCAAAGATATTTCAAACAACCTTTCTGGGAATTATCAATCAGTAGCCATTTCTACAGTACAGGCAGAATGTAACTTCACAGGTGAGTAAAAGTGCTTTTCCACAGTAACGTTCCCCTCTTGCACTATACAGCATGCCAGTGTCGGAGCAGGCCTATGACACAAACATGAAGTGCAATGAAGACTCCAGTCCAGCATGTTCACACGGTGCAATGCTGATCTAGCAGTCAAGCTCCTGGAAGCAGGCTAACCATGTTCACCAGTAGTGAACTGAAACTTGAGGATTTCTGGTTCTCAGTGTATTAGCTGAGCCAAACAGCCATGTTAATACAGCTTCCAATTCACAGTTAGCTCAGTGTTCAATTAGATTATACTAGCTAATCCAAAAGCTCACTGATGCTTGAAGTGGTGATCACATTCCCTCTTTTTAATTTTTCCTGTAGAAATCCAATCTATACCTATCAGAAATGATAAATCCATTGCCTCTTATAACTATTCTTGGATCTTACAGATATCCCTAGATTTAGAAACTATTTACTGTTTTAAGTCTATCTTTATTATCACCCCATGAAATAGAACATCTGCTAATGGCACAATATGAACAAATACTTTATATCCAGTTAATGTATGCTTATTTTTGTGTACTCCTCCTGTGTGTCTCTGTCGCTGCCTTTTCACCCGTACTACAAATATTTAGGAAGATACTGATTTCCCCAATCTCTGGAGCAAGAGGAAATACCTCTCCTTCCCACTCCTGTTTTGGACTGATGCTGTAGCTCAGATGATCTAAATATGTAAGTGAAGCAAGACTAACAAAAAGAGATAACAAAGAGGATTTTACATCAACTAGTTTAAATAGACAGGCAGGGAAAAGGTTTCTGGGCACATTCTCCAGCTCTGAAGCTGAAGCAACAAACTTCAAGCAAAAAACAGGCCAACAACAATCTCTTCAAGTAAGGCTATTTCAATATGGTCACAAACCTTCATTATTCTTCTTCAGTTCTGCAAAGTACTAATTATCTACCCTCTTCTCTCCAGCCATGTAAATGATCAGCAAAATGAAGTTAAACTCAAGATATAATTCCTATTTAACTTTACCATCCTTCAGCAGCAAAAGAGATTCTTAAAGTTCCTAACAAATTCTGGTTACTTTTTCTTTCTCTTCCACAAGTTTGCCACACTCTTACTTGTTCCAGAAAAACTGCTTACGAAGCCAGGCAGAACTGTGACTACCAAGATTAACAACAAAAAGTACGACAACAAAACCAACTGCACTTTCAGAGCAGTTATTCTTAAACTGTACTTAGCTTGATGTTTGATGCTTCTACCTCAAACTCAAAGATGACTCATGTACAAAATCTGGTCTTTTTTTATTTTTTTTTTCCCTCTCTAGTTCAATAATTGTTCTTTAAATAAATCTATTAGCTCTACCTACAAGCATTTTCCTGTTTTGAGAACTACATAACCCTCACACAGAATTACGTATGTCCTCTGGAATAAATTAGTTATCCCAGTTTTCAAAGGCCCTACTTAATGCAGTCTGAGTGTGTATAAAATTGTAGGAAACCTTCAGATGGGGATATCTGTGGGGACGTTTTGTATCACCTATTATTTTCCCAATACCATTCCTTACCTAACTTGCATGCAATTATTTAGCTTTATTATACTAGTCAGTGGTCCCTTAATACTGAGGTTTCTTGCTTTTATTTTGTTTGAAAGGCTCTGGCACCATTTGTGAACTACCTCCAGAAAGAATGGGTTTCACACTGTAAGTGCATTTCAAAGGTTTATAATTGATGCACAAAGATAAGCCTTAGGGTAGAACCTAATTTATGGAAGTAACTAACTTGTGATTACGTCAATTTTACTGAATTTCTGCCTATGCTACTTTTAATTGCAACTTTACCTGTATGAGTATCCTTTAAGTAATACTCACCTCCAAAAGATAAGGCTCCATTTCATGCAGAGTTTTTCCTAGATGTTTATCTGGGTCTAAACCTGAAAGAAAAAGTGTAAAAATATTTTTTATTAAGTACAGTTATGACATCAAGGTTTTGTTTTTTGGTTGTGGTTTTTTTTTCTTTTACATACAAGACATGTCCCTTAGAAAATATTCCCACTATCTAAAATCATTTCTATCCTAAAGAAAACACTTATATCCAGAATTGTCTCTTAGCTCCTCTGGGCAACTGGAATCAATATTGGTGGAAAAATAGGGCCCATTACCTTTTCACTGCATGTCAACTGGAAAAGCTGTTGTTTTCCTTTCTTAGAATTTCCACTAACTAGTGAGGTAAACATGTGGGTTCACAATAATGAAAATATTACACAGAAATTACCTATTTGAGTCAGAAGTTACCTTTGTAGATATCTATTGAATTAAAACACAAGTTAATTTTTCATAGTTTCTGCCAATTACTGGAAGGGATGTAGACTGCTTTCCATAAAAAAACCTTTTTTTTGCTAAATCACATTCTGTGTGCGTATGACCCACAGAAAAAAGCGTACGAACTAAAAGGGACAGAGATATAAAGAAAACTTACACTTACAGAATATCTTTAATGCTGTACCTTTTGATCCATCACAAAATAGTCTGTATGATGTCTACACTTTGGTTTATTTTTTCTTGGTAGAAAATAAGCCCTATTAACATAGGATAATTCCTTTAATTTGCTCCTCTTTTTTCCGGTTTTAGCTCTTTATGAGTTTTGCCAACTCATGGCTGTTAAGTGGTCAATTTTCAGGAATAAATCAAATAACTGGCAGAAATCAGTACTGGGATAAAAACCACCCAGGAACAATCGTTCAAGAGATGACATCATCTTTAACCAAATAAATATCCTAGTTGGATTTGAGACTAAGTGGTCAAAAAGTCACAGAATCACTAAGGTTGGAAAAGACCTGTAAAATCATCTAGTCCAACCATCAACCCAGCACCACCATACCCACTAGACCATATCCACCCATTCCTTGAACACCTCCAGGGATGGTGACTCCCTGGGCAGCCTGTTCCAATGCCTGACCACTCTTTCAATAAAGAAGTTTTTCTTAATATCCAATCTAAACCTCCCCTGACGCAACTTGAGGCCATTTTTTCTTGTCCTATCACCAGTTACCTGGGAGAATAGACCAACACCCATCTTCCTACAACCTCCTTTAAGGTAGCTGTAGAGAGCAATCAGGTCTCCCCTGTGCCTCCTCTTATTTAAGCTAAACAGTTCAAGCTAAACAGAACCCCAGTTCCCTCAGCTGCTCCTCACGAAACTTCTTCTCAAGACCCTTTCCCAGCTTCGTTGCCCTTCTCTGGACATGCTCTAGCATCTATATGTCCTTCTTGTAGTGAGAGGTCCAAAACTGAACACAGGATTCGAGGTGTGACCTCACCAGTGCCGAGTACAGGGGGACAATCACCTCCCTACTCCTACTGACCACACCATTCCTGGTACAGGCCAGGATGCCATTGGCCTTCTTGGCCACCTGGGCACACTGCTGACTCATATTCAGCTGGCAGTCAACCAACCCCCCCAAGGTCCTTTTCTGCCTAACAGCTTTCCAGCCACTCTTCTCCAAGCCTGTAGCGCTGCCTGGGGTTGCTGTGATCTAAATGTAGAACCTGGCACTTGGCCTTGTTGAACCTCATACAACTTACCTCAGCTCGTCGATCCAGCCTGTCCAGATCCCTCTGCAGAGCCTTCCTACCCTCAGGCAGGTCAACACTCACTCCCAGCTGGGGGTGACCTGCAAATTTACTGAGGGTGCACTCAATCCCTTGATCCAGATTATTGATAAATATGTTACACAAGACTGGCCCCAAAACTGAGCCCTGGGTGACACCACTTGTGCCTGGCCAACAACCAGACTTAACTCTGTTTACCACTACCCTCTGTGCTCTGTCCTCTAGCCAGTTTTTAACCCAGCAAAGAGTACATCTGTCTAAGCCATGAGCCATCAGCTTATTTAGGAAAATGCTGTGGGAGACCGTGTCAAAGGCTTTACTAAAGTCCAGGTAGACAACATCCACAG
>NW_010265919.1:14116-14514 GCF_000690775.1 Eurypyga helias
GGTTCCACGCTGGTCCTGCCCTGAATGAACCCATGCTGGCTGGGCCTGATCATCTGCTTGTCTTGCACCTGCTGCATCAGCTCACTCAAGAAGAAGCGCTCCATAATCTTCCCCAGTACCAAAGTCAGGCTGACAGGCCTGTAGTTCCCCAGATCCGCCTTCCAACCCTTCTTGTAGATGGGCATCACATTAGCAAGTCTTCAGGGACCTCCCCTGTTAACCAGGACTGCTGGTAAATGATGGAGGGTGGCTTGGCAAGCTCCTTCGCCAACTCCTTCAGTACTCTCAGATGAATCCCGTCCAGCCCCATAGACTTGTGATTGTTCAGGTGGAATAGTAGGTCATTAACTGCTTCCTCGTGGATTATGAGTGGTTTATTTTGCTCTCCATCCCTGTCT
>NW_010265920.1:0-3721 GCF_000690775.1 Eurypyga helias
TCCAGCCCAAACCATTCCATGATTTTTAGCCATTAACTTACTTTCCTAAAGCCTGGAAACCAAAATGAAAGCGTTTTCCCGTCCTGCCTGCTGAAACTCATGCCAGTGCACGTTAATTCATGGGGCCAGAGGGAGACCAAGGAAGGGACCCACACTCCCATTGGCACGAATAAACGAGTCTCCTGAAGTGACCACGTTACCTGGAATCTCACTCAAGATGGAAACTGCTCAAGCTGGGGTTTGTTCCAACTAGGTGAGATCTTTACGTGTGCCTGAATCATAAGGAAAAGAAGGCTAAATATTGCTTGGGATTTGAGTCTCCCAGCTGGCCTCGCTACGTCAGTTTTTCTCCTTAAGCCTTTCCCTGGAGGAGTGAGTTTAGTACTCTCACTTGGCTTGTATTTTCAGTGTGTAACGGAGTGAGGTGGCCTCTCTGACCACACTTCCACGAGAAGTGAAGGCCTGACCCTCTCGTGCCTCTGCAAACATCCCTGCTCTTCAGTCGCTCACGCACAACCCGTGTTTTCCCACGTGTAATAACTTCGGGTGCAAAGACGAGGGCAGATGAAAACAGAGGCACGCTCAGCGAGGCTGACACGATGCCCGAGTGTGGTGCGCTACCCCCGGTCTCGCTGTACGGCCTGACAGAGGTGACGCGGAGCTGTGCCTCGCCTCACCTGCCTTCTGAAATGAGGAGTCTAGCAGGTTTTACCTACTCTCATTATGAGAAGCCGGCAGTAAGACTAACTTAATTTACAAAATCTCATTATCTGGGGGTTTATTTAGGGTTATTCGTCAGTACTGTGGCAGAATCACATCACTTAAATGACTTTAAGGCTGAGAAGAGGAATTGGATCATGGGATCCAAAGCCCTGCTAGGATAGCACGGGCATTACTGCTCCTTGGAGCTCACCAACATCTACGGCTCTGGGGTACTTACCCGTGGTTTTGGAAAGGAAAATTTTTTCTTAATCTTTTACTATTGCTTAAATACTGCGTATTCCCAATGTTACCAACGGAATTTCTCTGCACCAAGGGCTGTCACAAAGTAGAATAAAAATTCTTAGCATAGGTATTTGTAGGTGTAGGTTTGTGTACATTCAGATACTGTCCAACTTCAGACTGCCCTGCTCTCGTGAGACCCCACCTGGAGTACTGCATCCAGCTCTGGGGCCCCCAACCTCAGAAGGAGATAGACCGGTTGGAGCGAGTCCAGAGGAGGCCACGAAGATGCTCCGAGGGCTGGAGCCCCTCTGCCATGGGGACAGGCTGGGAGAGTTGGGCTTGTTCAGCCTGGAGAAGAGAAGGCTCTGGGGAGACCTTATAGCACCTTCCAGTGCCTGAAGGGGCTACAAGGAAGCTGGGGGGGACTTTTTACAAGGGCCTGTAGTGACAGGACAAGGGGGAACGGGTTTAAATTGAAAGTGGGGAGGTTTAGATTGGATATCAGGAAGAAGTTCTTCCTGGAGAGGGGGGGGAGGCACTGGGACAGGTTGCCCAGAGAAGCGGTGGATGCCCCATCCCTGGAAGTGTCCAAGGCCAGGCTGGATGAGGCTTGGAGCAACCTGGTCTAGTGGAAGGTGTCCCTGCCCATGGCAGGGGGGTTGAAACTAGATGGGCTTTAAGGCCCCTTCCAACCCAAACTGTTCTGTGATTCTGGATCCTGCCAGTCAGGATCCAGAGCCAAATCAAAAACCTACTTGCTATTTTCATTCATAAAATCCCATGCTTTTGAGTCAGGGGCACAAATCCTGACTGCAGGAGCTTTGCTTCTTGGCAGTGGCTGGGCAGATGGACGGACTCCAGTGCGTCAGCATCTGCGCCTACAACTTCACTTGCTACACAGCTGCTCAGAGCTTTTCCTCAGCCTCACCAGGAGCTTGGGCAGGCTCTTTAGACACACTGAAGATTCCATTCCAAGACATGTATTGACAGAAAAATTTTCTAAAGCGGTGAAGGAGGATGGGAGGGAGCTTCCATGGCTCTTTTTGTTCTACCTTACATCATGTACACGAGGGTACGGGGTTCAACAATCCTGCATCTTCCCCAGCTTGCCTGGCCTTTGGGATAGCTCTGTCTAGTTTTGCTGCTTTGCCACAGGCAACCTGTGTGACCTCTGGACTTCCCTTTATACCAGTGTCTCTGTTTCCCACCTGTGAAAACAAGGCTCAAAGTACTCCGCGCTTCAAAGGCCCTTTTTAGAGGGTAATTGCTTTACTGTTACGGTGAGAGCAACCATAAAGTGCACAAGGTGGAGGGACACCACGCATTAGCCATCCTCTGCTGGTTTTCCTGGGAAAGCAGCTCATGTGGAGAGTTAATAATTGCCAAATGTAATTATCGTCGAGCTACAGCTGCGTTTCTGAACAACGGAGAGGGTAGACAGCTAACGCCATACCAGCGTAAGGAAATCGGTGGTGAGGCTTGCACTGTAGCTCAGGGATGGGACCGTAGAATCATAGAATCACAGAATGGTTTGGGTTGGAAGGGACCTTAAAGCCCATCCAGTTCCACCCCCCCTGCCATGGGCAGGGACACCTTCCACTAGACCAGGTTGCTCCAAGCCTCATCCAGCCTGGCCTTGGACACTCCCAGGGATGGGGCATCCACAGCTTCTCTGGGCAACCTGTCCCAGTGCCTCCCCACCCTCTCCCGGAAGAACTTCTTCCTGATATCCAATCTAAACCTCCCCACTTTCCATTTAAACCCGTTACCCCTTGTCCTGTCACTACAGGCTCTTGTAAAAAGTCCCCCCCAGCTTCCTTGTAGCCCCCAGGTGCCAAGTTCTTGCCAGTTTGGTAATGAAATAGTGTGCCATGAGGTTAAAGCCAAGAAGAGGATTTTTAGCAAACACTGGAATCGCCGGACTTCAAGGCCTTGAGAAGCCTCTTGTCTCCTGCCGTCGGTTCTCCCTGCCCGATGAGGAACGCTGCGGCCTTAAAGCGATGGTGGTGGTGGTGGTAGCTGTTCTTGAAAAGCAGAATAATCACGCTGAACCAAACTGGAGTTGCATATGAAAAGCTGCACTTGCAAGCAGTGACACCCTTTCTCAGCTTGTTTAATTAAAGTCTGATCATTGGCTGGGACGCAGCTGTTGACGAGAAAACCAGCATATGGAGCTGATCTGTGATTGTCCGAAGAATGTCAGAACTTGTGCGCACGTCAGCCCTACGCTCCCGTGCGGCGATGGGTGTTTATGTTTAAATCTCGCCAGACTGACAGTGAGTCTGAGCTCTTAGTGTGACTTGACTTTTTCAGGTTACGGAGCAAGCGGCACGTGAAGACGAGCTCTGTGCTAAGCGCGGATCTGGCGCTGTGCTGCTGTCTGTAGTATTTCCTGGCTCACAATAACCCTCCCCAGCTGTCTTCTCTAGAGCTGAACATTCAACCCTAAGTAACCATGCAAGATGTTGGTCCCGATTACCGGAAAGCGGATGGGAACGGAAGATCTACCCTCCTGGGTGCGTAGCAGAGTCTGGGACTGCGCAATGGAGCCCAGTGGATCAAGAGGGGCTCCTCCCTGGGCGCCGCGCCTGCTCCCCAGCTTGCATGGCCACACAGAATCACGGCCAACGGCACTGGCTTTCTCCACATCTGCCCTAACGTCTCACCGTGGGAAATCTCTGGTTTACGGACGGGTACGGACGGCCACGGAGCCAGGTAAATCCCCAGGGAGTGCACCGGTGCCCCTGCAGCAGAACAAATCATAGAATCATAGAAT
>NW_010265921.1:0-9764 GCF_000690775.1 Eurypyga helias
ATTTCTTCACAGAGAGGGTTGTGAAAGGTAGAAGGGCAACAAACACTCTCACTCTCCCGCAACAGCAAAAAAAACCCCAACTAAATGCATGATGAAAGGGAAAGGAAGTGAAGAGGCCATAAGAGATACTAAGTAGAACATTTACTTACAAGGATCTCATCTCCACAGGTGCTTCTGTTCCAGGCACGGGAAACTTGAAGCTCTGTGCTAAAAGGCCTGAGACCACGAGAAAAGACAGATGTACATGGACGCAGCAGGCCACCAAATAAACAGAAGGAAACCTTGTTATGTGGAATGAAACAGCAGTAGCAGCAAACACATTTTAGGATGTGTTACTGAAAGCATATAAATTTATATCTTTGACCAGCTATAGCATAGTTAGTCTGACACACCATCAGCATACAAGAGATAATGGTTTTCATGAGGCATATTCCAGAATCGAGTGCATGCACTTCTGAACTAAAAGTTTTGTGCCTTTTATTTGTGATGTCCCTAACACAGGGGGATTTGTGACTATATATGGGTGTGTGGAGAAGAGATGGCAGCTGACATCTTGAGCAAAACCAAACAGAGAAAAGATAGCCATGACGGATGGTTCCAACAAGCATCAGAGAATTTTGCAACGCGTATGCAAGTCTGAACTCTCTCCAATTTTCAGCTAGCTATATAACACCATCCGACCCAAAGATCTTTGATTTTTAGTTCTGAATTGCTTCTTTTTTACATCACAGTCACTGTTTAACAATTAAATGGGAACCCCTAGAAGAAAAAAAGTTCAGACGCCTGTTTTGTAATGAATCAAAATTACAAATATTTTATTGGCAATTTAGTATGTTTACACTGTCTGAAACACAGAAGTTGTTATTTTAAGTGACCACAGAAAATGAAATACAGAATTATTTTACAAAGCTATACAGAACAATTTTTTAAAATCCTTTTAACATTATTTCAGTACATACAACATTCTTTTGCTAAGTCAACCATGTATTGAGAACTGTTTGGGACACTGAAGTGCCACAGCTCACAGCAGATGCTCCATAACCATCAAATTTTGCATTTGATTCTCTGAGGTGTAGTACCAGTGTATCAGTTCAGTCTACCCAGTCTGAAATGCCCTCTCCACTCCAAGAGAGCTGTGTGCAGGCAGAACTCCGAGCAGCTGGGGAAGTAAATCTAACTACAATCTGAAGGTCAAAACACAGTGATGTAGTTTCTCACAAGTTATTTTTTTCATCTCAAGCCTTTCTTTGCCAACCCTTCAGGCCGCTGGGACAGGCGACTCTTACTCTGTCACACCACTCTGGGCAAGCACATTGAACTTCTATAAAGATGCATGTGCCTTTCTGCAGTTGTTCTGCTACCTGTGACCCCGTTTGAGGCTTAGAGAGCTGATTTACCCCATAAGATGATTTTACCCTCTTTGCCTAATTTTCCTAAACAACTCCTTTGTCAAAAAAAAAGTACTTAACTTTTTTTATTCAAGGTAGCAAATATCAGATAGGGCTTTTAAAGAGCTGTTGCTGTGCCCTAATTCTGCTCCAACTGAATTGAAAGGTTAAATATCCATTGATTTCAGTGAATGGAGGATTAGACCTGTACTGAAGACTTTAGAAAAAGCCTGTGTTGAGTATTAAGAGACTTCATCTTAGCTAAAACTGTGTAAGATCAGAAGTTTTGAAAATTTTTATTACAGAAAGTGAAAGCTTCAATAAAAATACTGCTTTAAAAATACTGAAAAAAGACAAAAAGTGTACTAATACAGATATATTAACTCCAAAAAGTGGGCAGTGTATATGGTCCTTATTTGAAAAAAAATCTAAGTGTCTGACTTATCAGGCCTTGTCTTAAAAAAGAGTTAGTCCAGGAAAAAACGAAAAATGTTACACAGTTGCCAATACAACAGCTATGTTTTAAATAAAAACAACAATAATATACATGTACAATATTGTCACGATATAACTTGATGAACGTAACACTGGTCAGTATTAGTATTTAACTGATTATCCATCCTTAACAGATGAAACACATTTCACAGAAATAGATGCAGGCAGGGTGAAATGAAGTGTTCTTCACAGCTTACCATGAGAAAGTTACTGTGAAAGTTAAGGTAAAAATGTGAAGAACAAAACTTTAAATAGACTTGTATTTATAAAAGTTCAGCATTATAGCAGTTGGGTGCATGGCCTGCAGAAAGATGGCAACAGCAACCTAAGGGTAGACAATGCACACATTTGCACACGTACTCACACACACAAACACACGCATGCCCATGCTCAAATGCATGTGCAGAGGTCCTCAGCTTGATTATACAAGCATACACTGACTAGCTTTTGATGGGGGCAACGCCAGCAACGGGGTTCCTCTCTCTTGTTTTTAGTTGTCTGCAAGGTAGCTGTAGCTACCTAAAGTCAGATGAGATGAAACCCATCTAAGGTCACATCAGCTGAACATTTTAGTGAAAACTGTTTTCATCCTGAGCATAGTTAAGGCACTTTATTGAAAAAAATCTGAAGTTAATCAAGACTGGAAAAGTAAAAATCCTTATATGTGAAATTTGAAAATTAAAAAAAAAAAATTCCTGAGTTTTGATAAATATTATAATAAAATACCATGCCTATTGAAAACATGTCTTTTATAAAAGCATGTTATATGAATTTTTTAATTGGAAAACTCATGGCCTAGTGCACAAAATATGTTAAGTAGTCTTTGGGGACATCTGTAACAAATTCATAGGAAATGAAAAGCCAAAGAATGACCTGTCATGTATGTACAAAATGTGCATTGCTCCTGGCAACACACATCATGTTTACTACAGGCATCTTTATCTTTCTGTTTTCTTACAGGGTCCTGCCCATATTTTAATATTTTATAATTAATTATGGTTCACTAAAAAACTATTTACAGAAGAAGAAACTAATCACACGTCTTCTCAAGCCCATAAATATGGAACTACAGAAGTAGAACATATTTTAAAAGTGTGAACTCGACTGTGCTACATAGTACTGTTCTCTAGAAGTACAGTTCGTGAATTATTTTCTTTATAAAGAATTAAATCTGAATTAAAATAAAAGTTCAACTCCCTCTGTTTCACTTGGCTACACGTTTTTTTCCCACCTGCTATTTCTAAAGGATTTTGCCCCAAGGCAATATTTAAGTTGCAAAAACAGTTGTCAATTAGTCACAAAAGTATCTTCAGTAATGAACCATCAGGCTCTTGAATGCCCCCTGTTTACACGGCATACAATCAATTTGTAATCAATTAAAACCAGCTGGTTTCCAATACTAGCCATAGTTTGTGTGGTTCTAGCAGTATTAATTTTTGCTTTTGGCGTGTTTTTTCTCTCCTCCACTGTTATTAATGATGAATCAGGTGGAAACGGTGAAATGGACTATGCTTAAAGTGCTGCCAAATGCACTGAGCACACATAGTGGTCACAGAATTGTATTTATAAAGGCCTTCTAACAAAAACAGGGAGGCTCCTTCTAACAAGAACAGTTAAAAACAATCAAAGTGAAACACACTTTTGACTTGACTGCATCCTTTAATATCTTCATTAACTACCTCTATAATACCCCTGATAAAAATTCTACATTTTTACATTTAAACTTCTATTACAAAATAGTTCATGTTTTATTTTTAAAAAAATGCAATAGTGATGGTGGTTAATCTGCTTTATAAAAGACAATACAATACATGGAGTTATATATACCAATGACTTTGATCAAATTAACATTATAGTATAATGCTTAGCAATTACTGTGACTTCAGTTCCTACAACTGTTACAGCGAATACAAATGATTGTTTAATGTACAGGAAGTGGGGATCATTTGGAAGTGCTGATTCAGAAGTATTCAAGTGCTAACAATGACTTCTTCTTTCTACGCTTTTCTTCATGTTCCATAAATGACGATTTTATACAAGTCTCTGATTTTCAATGTGACACGGTCTGGGAGCATGTGCTGGTTTTAAAAACATATTTTTTAAGGTTCTTTTTTGTGCAAACACAAAACTAGATGTTACCATCTCAGTAAAAGTAATTGCCACTTCTACTTTAAAAGGCACCAGTATTAATGTAAGAGAATATACCTTTTTATGCTTGTTTTATGAAGAGCTGTACTTGTTACTGGAGCGGAAATTATCATATCCGTGATCATTAGCTTTGAACTTTAAACAGGACTGCCTTTCCTCCAGGGACAACAGATCTTTGGATTGGCACCAGCAACACAAGCATGACTGTTAAAATAAAAGGAATAAACGTTTTACATCATTTTCTTTTGCACGTGTGGCAAGGCACACTGAGAAAGCTGCCCTTCTTCAGCGGTACAGTAGGAAACCGCAAATATGCAAGCTGCCATCTTGGGATTACAGCAGAAGCAGAGAAAAGAGGTTAAGTTGTGCATTGCTTACTGGGATGCCTCATTAGCCACCTCAGCGCTGAAGGACAGGAAAAGTATATTGAGTTATATATAATAATGGCCACACACATACCGCTTCGACCTGGTCTGCAATTCTAAATGCATCTGAAAATAAAATTACAGTTCCTTGTTGTCCTTTCGCTGATAATCTTTCTTAGAAAAGGAATATATGCACAGTAATTCGTACTTTCTAAGCAAGATTCTGGTATTTAGTTGATTATTTTTGGGGTGGGAGGAGGACAACTAAGCAGAAGAATGGTGAAAACCTACATATATTTCATACATTTACTAGATGCACTGTAGACCTTTTGCTGATGCTACTGACTGGCCTTTGGGTGCTGGAAGTCCATCTGGGATCCCGCACACCCACTCGATTTCATGCTCATGATGCTAGAGATCTCTTACATGTTTCAGCTCCAGTGACTCTTTCAGGGGGAAGATGAGACCGACACTAAAGCCTTTGCAACAAGTGCTGTCACAATTCCCGTACATCTACTACTCGATGTAGAGCTGACTGGCTTCTGATGGAAACACACAGCCAGTAAGGCATTTACACAGCCAGGCAATAAGCCTAGCAGTGACCAACGGTGAAATGTTTGGCAAGAAAAGAAAAATCCAACGTGGTAGGCAATGTAAGGACCCTGAGACAGTGTCTGAAGATAGTAAGGGGCCACAAAGAAGCTCAAATCTGGACATTTTCTGAGCAGCCGTGAAGGTTGAAGGCCTGATGGGCTGCAATCCACAAGCGATCCAGAGCTTCAAATCCTGCGTGGAGCATTAGTGCCCAGGACGGTTCTCTTAAACCAAGGCAAAACTATGATCAGGCCTGTCTCATAAAACGATAGCGTTGGAAAGGGATGAGTGGATGCTTGCACCCTCTGCCTTACATAACTGCCTACTGATTTAAGCACTGAGTCAGGATGGGGGGAACCCAGGGTCAGCGCCCTCTCCGTTGGGTTGCAGAGGATATGGCTATGTGAATCTCTGCAGCGCAGTCTGAGTCTGCTTTGTCAGTGCTCTGGAAGTGGCTGGGTGCCAGCTCCAGTCAGGAAGTGATGTAGCACTGATTAGCATGGTGCTGAGAGGCTTTATTGTACACTCCTCCCTTGACTTCTCTTTCTGTCCCTATGAATCCATAATTCCTTTATATGTAGCTCCGGTAGGAGAGGGAGAGAACACCTACCTTAACCCAGTTAAAATTTTAAATAAAATCTAATGACCATTTAAAACACTTTGTGCAAGTTAAGGAGTGAAATTTACTGTTGACATCACATTTAACCAGAGGAGCAGCTCCCAGCAGCCTCTTACCTTAAAGCAGTTTTGGAATCTTTTGCTCACCAAATACAGAGCTATCGGATTGATGCAGGAATTCAGTGAAGCCATGTTAATGCCAATGTAGTCCATCACAAGAAAAAAGCTGTGTGGAAATTAAAGTGAGACATTTCTCATTTTCTCTGAAAAGGCTTAGTAGAGGTGTACAACTATGAAAACTGGACTCAGCTTCACTCAGCAAAGACTAACTATTAAATGTAATAGTAAAGGGGCTTATATCAACAGGATTAACTCATGGAGGTAATAGTTGTGCTTCATAATAAAGTTTGAATCAGTACACCATTTCCAGGAAAGTCATTTCAGAAGATCCAACCACCTTGACTTGTGGGAGAAAACATTCACGAGGTTTTCTTCACGGATTTAATCCTAGCTGTTCTGTTGAAAGGGAAAACGGGGACAGAAATTGCCACTCTGCCCTCATAATGCCATAAGACAGTAGGACAATCCCAAAATGGATCAGGAGGAAGACAGGGCAAACAGGGGGATTCCTCATAACTTTCTGACTCTGCTACTGGAGTGAAACCAGACTGTCCGGGATGAAGAAGCAGGGAGAACTTCAGACACAGAGTAAGCTACTACATTAGGAAATCTAAATATGCTTATGGAGAGTGTCACAGAATTTGTGTCTTTGCAGTCTCACCTTAAAAGTTCACATCTGTTGGGGTCCTTCTGATCATAAATAGTTAGTTTCAATATTCTGCTTAAGTGAAGTGGAAGCCAGCACAAGGCAAAAACAAGTACCAGACAGAACACAGTTTTGGCCACCTCACGTCTCTGAAAAAAGAAAATTGGACAGAACAGTGTTATAGTTTCTGTGTCTCTCTCTGGATTGTTGTTGTCTTCCAATATCTAAATGTTTAATAAACAAAGTAAAAACCCTACCAAAATAGGAGTTAGGAGAACATCAAATAACTTCTTTTCTTGGAATAGGTACTTAATCTTTTCTATTTTTTGACGTCTTGCACCGATCCTCTGTATAACTAATTTTTAAAAGTATGACTAATAATATGAAAAATGACATGAAAAGTAATTTAAATTAAAATGAAGAACATATTCATAGCACCAATAACTTCTAAACACCAGCTTGTTTTCAACTGTATTTTCTTGTGCTTTGATATCATCTTATTTTAAAAGCCCCAAGAGATTTCAATTACAGCTCTAACGAGGTGAGAGGAAAGAAGCACAAATATACATTATAGTACAAATGTAGTTTAACTCTACATATGAAGTTTGTGTCTGGTGCACCATTAACTTGGAACGTATTTTGGAATGTGTTTTGTTCTGCTAACCTTACTATAGCATGAAATTGCTTCAAAATAATTAACAATTTCATAGCACTAGCTTTTAGATTCCAGCACGACTTCAGTTTTCATTACAAAAAAATCCAGCTCCCATTACTGTAAAGAGGAAATAAAAATTGTAAAACCTGAAGGATTAACACCAAATGAGAAAAAAACAGTTTTGTAATTATCAGTTAAAATCTTAGGTTTCTGAGGTCTGTGATATATTTATATATATACATATATACAGACACAGACACACACACATATGAACTCAGCAGCACCATTGCTACAAAACTTCTCCTCACTAGTAATCTTGAAAGCCATCATGCAAGAACAGAATAATGACGTGGCACTAAAGTCAGTAAAGGTATTATTGTCATCCTCTCTACAGTCAGGAGAGTTGTCAGGGAGAAATCTTTACCTGTTTTAAGTGGTCATTTAAAGCAATCTGCATCCCACTTTTCTTCCGTAACATCTCACAGGTCATGAGAGTATAGAAAAATGCTGTGATAGCCAGTGGCAAACAGAAGTAAAAGCTAAACAGCCACCAGTCTTTGGCTTGCTTGTAAAACTAGAAGGAAAACAAAAGCAAAAGCATTGTTAGGAGTTGAATACTGAGCATTCTGGAAAGTATGCTACAACTAATTGGTCAATCTGTCCTAAAAAGCATCTCTGTAAGGTGTACATTACAAATGAGAAAACAGGACAGTAAATATGCCCAAAGCCCCCAGAAAGACAGAAGTTTCTGAATGATCTTCTTTTAACCAATAGATTTAAGAAATCTGTATTTCATTTGAAAAAAGCAAAAGCATTGTTAGGAGTTGAATACTGAGCATTCTGGAAAGTATGCTACAACTAATTGGTCAGTCTGTCCTAAAAAGCATCTCTGTAAGGTGTACATTACAAATGAGAAAACAGAACAAGACAGTAAATATGCCCAAAGCCCCCAGAAAGACAGAAGTTTCTGAATGATCTTCTTTTAACCAATAGATTTAAGAAATCTGTATTTCATTTGAACATTATATTCAACTATATTTGTGCACATTACATTCCACACAACACTGCGAATAACCAAGGAACTGTTCCTGAGATCTTATAAGGGTCAGTGTCTTACCATCATAAAGGATGTTTTCTGCGTGGGATGAAGCAGGCAGATTCTAAGATCCTTTCCTCTGTACTCCATCGTAATCATGTCAAATGCAATAGCTTCTGGAACAGCCAATATCACTGATATAACCCAGATCAGTACAATTTCAACAGCAGTCCACTTTGGCACTCCAATTCCTTTAATGCGACTCCAAGAAGCAACTGCTCGGTACCTGAAGCAACAGCACACATTTGCAAATTAAAAATATGTGAAAACCCACCTGGGGTAACTGGCTTAACTCAGCTTATTCGTATTATACCAGCTGAGTGGAATGGCAAATTTGAGCCAATGTCCGTACTAAAAAGAAATTATAGATTTTGATGAAAAAATGAGTCTTACCTATCTATACTGAGGGCACACAAACTCAGCACTGTGATGCCCACTGATGCCTTTTGAATGAAGGGTACCAATTTGCACATTTCGACACCGAAGGGCCAGTCCTCTGCAAGCAGCTGTGAAAAGAAAACAATAGTTCGAAATAAACCATTAAAAAAACAACAACAAGAAAAAAATCACAAAGCTGAAACATGGATTTTTGTCTTGACTGTTTTTCTTTTCCACCATGTAAAACTTAGTCAAGAAGAAGCTTTTCACAAGGGTGTCTCCAAGATGTATGTCCTAAAAACTCAGCAGTAGCTTCGGCCTCTCCCTGGCTGGTCAGGGGTATGCATAAAAACTTAGTCCTCATTTCTTAAGCCCTACAAACTCCACTCATTTTGCTTCTAACCTCACAACCCCAGTGTTTAAGGTAAAAAATGACTGAGCAGGTGAGGATTTCCCTTGTATTCCCTCATCAAGACTTTATCTGCCTTGCACGTTCATTGGGTTTCTCGTACGTTGCGAGTAACTCCCCATTTACTAGAAATACAGAAAATTACTTGAGGCTGATCAGGACAGGGCCAAAGTCAACAAGTGTACATCTGGGGTGGGGTTTATTTGAAGCTCGGTGTCTAGGCTCCGTCAGCTGAGAAGTCAGGCAACACTGGAGAGAAATGTAACCCACAGTGTTTAGCTGACCATCTCATTAACAAAAGAAGGGACCCTGTGGACACTCAGGGAGCCTAAAGATCTAGATGTTTGCAGCAGGTAAAGATAGATGAGATGAATCCCACATCGAAGATCTTTATTGACCAGTTTTCCTGTGATTCTGTATCACAACACCAAAGGGACTATTTGCACGTTCGTTGTAAGTGCTGTGGAATAAAGAAAACAGCACAGTGACTTTTGGGTTGGTTCAATTGCACTTTGGGTCATACACTTTAATAGAAAACTTCTGTCACATCCCTAGTGGTACATTTTAGCTGACTTGAAGGGCCAAGAGACTTACTGGACACAGAAAGCACCTTCCTCACAGCTGATGCTATGAACTGTTCGCCTGTGGCTTCAGTTTAGAAATAATCTTTATACTCTGCTGTGAGCTGCTCCAATGGCTCAAATACAGCAGCAGCCAAATCTTCCAGTTCCTCATAAAAACAAGACTCTCCAGAACAGAGGTTATGCCAAGAAATAGTCACAATCATTATATACAAAAGTAAACTCTCTGAGTTTCTGTAACGAGTTACATTATCTAAGCCCATCTCTGTTT
>NW_010265922.1:0-8661 GCF_000690775.1 Eurypyga helias
GTCGTGTCCCCGGCGCTCTCCGTGGCATCCCCGCGGGACCCCGGTTGGGTTGGCTTTGTCGTGAACCGGGACTTGGTCGCCCGGAGCGCTCCGCTTCGGTTTTGTTGTAGGAAGCACAGCTTATACCGTTTTTTTAAAAAGAAGAAAAAAACCAAACAACCAAATCTTTCGGCCGTGTCTCTCCCAGACTGTAAAATTTCAATGCTTAATCTGTATTTTATTAAGAAAGCTCTGAAACTTTACCCAACCAATAAACTCGGAAGTAAACTTAAACCAAATGCTCAAACGTAGTACAGAGAAATGTTCAACACAGCCCGAATGCTGCTACTTTTCCAGAGAATCCCGGGGTAGGTACGAGGAAAGACTACTCAAAGCCTTGCTTGATTTTTTTTCTCTGTGTATATGTGTTAAACAAAGACCCAAAAATCAGGTGTTTTTTGTGTGTGTTAAACAAAGACCCAAAAATCACAGTTTGCGGTGACAAAACAGCTCAGTATCTTTTCAAAATCTTGTTTTTACTGAGCATGGCTTTGTTTCAGATTGCTGTTTTCTTACAGGTTACGTTTCCTTTCTTTGGTTTCCAGTTTTGTGCTTGTGGTTACATTAATCACTTTGAGTCTTTCATGAGAATTCATGGAAATGTTGGATATACTTCACAGTTAGCCCAGGTGAGGCGTGTTAGTAGGAATTACTCTTCGCTGACTCCAAGCTCAGGGATGGCACACGGTGGTGGTTCCTGACCTTCACAGTGCAGGCTTCACCACCCAGGTCCCTCTGTTTAGATTTTAATTTAATACGTTCATTGTTTCACGGTTTTGAACTTCATAAAGGAATCTTTCCAAAGTGGAAAACCCATGGCAGGAGCATAGGGAAGGCCACCCCAGACCAGGCCAAAGGTCTGACGAATGTAATGTCCTGCTGGCAGCACGGGCCACTAGTGAGCTGCCTGGGAAGAGCGCAGGGAGGTTTATTTTCTATAAATAAATTCTGGAATGCTTTTACCAAGCATTAGAAATCCATGTCTCTTCTAGCTGCTATGAATGTGTGTTTGTCAAATATTCCGTTACTGTTAATTTTTGGGAAGTGTTTTCTTAGATGTTTCCTTAGGAGTCTCTCGTATTTAAATATGTGTCTTTGGCACGAATAATATTTTCCTGGTGTTGACAAAGGTGTTGAAGCTGCCTCGTTTCCCTAAGTTGCTTTGTCAAAATGTGGTTTAACTTCCTGATAGGCAGGATGGCAGGAAAGGGGAAGTCTGGCATTTCTCCTGTCTTACTTATGTGCCATTTTTCTTTCCTTTTCCAAGGATGGAGACTGTATGGTTGCCTCCTTCTCTTGCTGGCTCCTTCCTCAGAGGCACGATCTCATGAGCATCAGTTTAATTCTTACCCAGCTAGGTCTGTAATTTTGTATACTTTTACGGCTGGTGGCATAGCACAGGAGACAAAAATATCGGCAATATAGTCATGGGCACTAATTATAGTGGATGCTCTACTGCAAAAAGTATGTTTTGGAATAAGAACTCATTATACCTGTTTCTACGGAGTGGGAGGGACACACTGCAGGCAGGGTGGTGTTTGGGAATATACAGAATTCCCTAGCAGGAAGCCCTGTGAACAGTTGCGTGGTCTCAGCTTCTAGAGCAGCACTGTCTGTGTTGGATGTTTTTGAGGTGCCTCTTGAGGGAAAATCTTTCTATCCCCCCTGCCTGTGGAATAGTCTCCAAAGAGCTGAGCAGTGACTAGTATGTGGAAGATCTGGCTGATTCCTTGGTCTTTGGGAGGACAGTAGGTCACTGCTGTTCCCTCTGCAGGGTTTGCAACCATCTGCACCACGTCTGCTGTCAGCCCGGCTTCCTGTTTACACTGCAGTTCGTTTCAGAGCGGACTCTGAAACAGCCATGCTGTCCGAGGACGCAGCTGGGTGGCTCAGCAATCCGAGATCATCATGGGGAAGACAGGCAGGAGTCTCTTTCCTGGCCCATGTTATTGTGGTTCCCGATCACACACATTCTTTTCCTGTAGCGTACCAGGCAGTGTTCACTGGTCAGTAGATTTCTGAGGGGTGTGAGCTCAGTGATATTATTTTGGGTTTTGGACCTAGCTTAACTGATGGAGCCAGGAAAAACTTCTCTGCAGACAGGTTACTGAAATTCCCAACACACACCAGCTTTGGAAGCACTCGGTTCTGTTCAGCCAGGACTCGTCTGCTCTATTGCTTGCTCTACGAGGTAAGATGCTTTCTGCTAAGTTCCTAATTGCGGCTGAGCTGATGCAGCTACATGGCCCACTGTGTTTGGAAATGCCGGCAGGAAAAGGGAATGGATTGATTACTTAGTGCTCAAGTGATTCCCTCTCCCTGGAGAAGGACACGTGGTAATCACAGCACCGACACACAAGATCTTCACAGTGGTCTGCTGGGATCCGTGTTCCCGCCTGTCCTTAGGTCATGCCTGAAGAACCCTAATTCCATCAGTAGCCTTGGGAGAGGCAAGAGTGTAAACCTTTTTGCCTCTGCCTCACCTTCCATGTGAGAGAGTTTCCACAGACAAAGAAGGTGTTTACAGAAAACTGGGGGCTGACTGGCTAGATGCTCTGACTAAAAGCCAAACTTCTTCCCTGGACAAACAACTCTGGAATTTCTTGTAATTGCTCAAGTAGGGAAACCATTTCTCTGCTGGTGTTCGTTATTCAGTATCCCTGGTCGACATCTGCTGTTCCTGGATTGGCCATGCCCACCTTGGAGCACCCAGTTTGGTCTGGCAGGAAGGTGGTGTGAATGACACTTGCAGTTTTGCTCAGCGTTCGACTGCAGCAAAGCTGCTACACCTCATTCCTTGAGGGACTCGGGCGATTTCTGCTGAAATAGGTTTAAGTGCAGCGGTCAGACTGGAAAAATTCAGGGAGAAGTTGAGTGTTTTGCATGGTGATGTCATGAAAACAAATGTAGATGTTTTACTCTGTTAAAAAAGGAAGGAAACCAGGACAGCTATGTCAATAGACACCAGCTGCATCTAGGAAAGGAAGAAGACCAGTTGTTAGGGGGCAGAGAGACTTTGCCAGTATTATTTAATCTCGGGATTGCTACCGAGAGTTTAGGATCCCTTTTTTTAAAGGGTAGGACGTTCAAGCGTGAGGGCTGAGAGTTTGCACGCACAGGGGTTCAGCTGCTTGTGCTTTGTTGGTTCCAATGGGACTTGAGTCCCATGGCCAGACTTGACAGCCCTGTGGAGCTGCAGCCTTCTCCGTCCTGTTCATCCGACAGAGAGGGGGCATTTCCCGTGAAGGCTGCTAGGTAGTTACTAGACTTTGTGCGTTATGAAGTGGTGTCTTTAGCTACAGCTGGAAGGAAAAATGCTCCGTTCTGCAGAGATGTAGCTGCTGAGAAAAGTCCTTGGTCTTTGTTTCTTCTCTTCCTTCCGCTTTGCACTGGTGTTGCCAGGTGTAAAACACGATTGTCAGCAGTTTGCAGGGAGCGGGAGTGTCAGTTTTCCTGTTGAAGAAAATATCAAGGGTCTGATTGTGAAAGGAAGGGGGAAACTGAAGAATGCCACATGGCTTCCACCTTCCTGTATTTCATCCTAGCAGAATTGCCTCTGCTGAGTGACTCACTTTGTGTCTGTTGATATTTGCTAAACAGAGGACGGTTTTAGCAAATGATCCTGCCCTTTCTCAACAGGAGCCCACTGAAAGCATAATATTATCTGGGAAGAATCAGAAGGACATTCCCATTAGGGCTAAGCTAATAGTTAATCAAGAGTTATTTAGAAATGTGTTAACACAGAATCCAAACAGCAATGCAATAAAAATCCTGAAATTTATGTTCTTGTTCCTAGTGCTTTGGCTTAATTTGGCCTGTGGTCATCTGACTGGTAACTCCTATAATTTTTCATTTGGCTCTGAATATATTACTGTAGGTTGTCCCAGACCTGCATGTCACAGAGTTCTTCTGTGTAAAGTATTTTTATCTTTCTCAAATACCAACAATATTTCTTAAATCAGCACCATGGATAAATATTAACTCTAGACCCTTCTGATCACTGGATGAAAGTTTGTTGATGGTTATGCCCAAGCTGCCCAGTGCCAGTTCTGTTCAGGAATATAAATTATCTTCCAGCACCAACCTGGAGGCTGATGCCAAGGACATAATCTTAACTGCTTCCTAACTTAGGTTGGAGTGTCTGAGCTATAAGCCAGAGGAACGTGCTGTATCTAACCTGGAGCCGTTAGCGGGCTCCGGTGTCATAAATCCAGTGAGTGGAGAAGCCAGTGCAGGTGATGGGACAGCTGGAGCTGTTTTCCCTAGACACGAGGGAGAACAGGACCTCTGAATAGCTCAAGGAAATGCTCAGTGTTGCTGGAACGGCTGCAGATCTGCTTCCCTAGTGCTTCCTTCAGCACATGTTACACTTGACCCTGCCAGTACTAAACGCCAATCGGAGTCAAGTCATTGTCCCTGGTGGCAGATTAAATGGCTTGGCCATTGTTGAGAGTCCAAGATTTTCCTCTCTCACCCTATTTAAATGACTGCTTGGATGTGCAGCCAAAGTAAACATGAGCTAATAAAAAAATGTAGAGATAACAGATATGGACTAAACAGGCATGCTGTAGCACAAAGATGTGTGAGTTTTGCTTGCTTCTTTTCTGCTTTAGTTTTGAAGCTCTATTACCTGAAAAAGAGGTGGTACAGATCAAGAATAACCTCCTTTCTATTGCAATAGGGGACCTGTATTTATGTGCATCCTCTGAATAAGAAAGGGGTCTCTTAGGCTGCTGGGGATGCCCGCCTTGCAAGGCGTGCTGCACAAACCCGGGCTAGCACTGCCTTGCTTGAGGGCTGGACGTGCTGTGGCAATCCATGCAGCTTTGGAATACTTTCCTCTATTTCCCCACAGTCCATTTCCTCGTTGGCCATAAATGCGTTTTCAAGTGACTCGCTTACTCATTACTCAGCCTGGGAAGGCCGTTGCTGTAAGATAACACCGAGACCAGTAGTCTGCAGGGGGGGTTGTAAGGAGGTGAGGGATCTGCGTGGCTATGGGAGCACATAAACATATGGTAAAGGAAAGAATGAGATTGGGAGAGGATGGAAAATCTTTCGGTAGGTGATCCCACTGTGGGGGTGATAGGGGTTGGGTTGTCCCCGTATCCTGGGATGTGTTGCTGTTGTGTACTGTGTTATGTTATAAAAGGTGCCAAAGTGGTACTGTAATTGTTTGGATATACAACTGGTTTAAGTGCTCGTATGTTGTTGGCATGCATAATCACTGTGTGTCTGGAGACAGCTGACCTGCCAAAGTCCTCTTGCAGTGGCTTTCTTTGTTTCCCTCTTCCCATCTCTCCATTGGCACTGGTGGGACAGTGTGGCATTGAACGCAGTCCTCCAGCCTCTGCTGTAGCGGCGTGGCTGCAGCGATCAAAAGGTTATAGAGAAACTGAGGGCTGAGAGCGTGATACGACATTAAAGGATTAAAGGCTGCTGGGCAATAATTACCATAAACGATGCAGGCAAGTCCAGATCTAGGAACAGTTTTCCCTCTTTCATCCCAAGCCAGTCGTGGCTCATGCTGACAGCACACCTGGAAATGAGGTAACTGAATACTCTGCCCACATTGTTCAGATTAGCTGGGCTTGGGCACAGACGTAGCATGTGTTTTCTCTGCTCCTGGGCAACCTTTGTTCTCCTGCAGCCAGGAAGGCTTACTGATAAAATGAGACAAGGGTGCTTCTCTTGCTTTCTCAGGAAAGACGCTCCTAAGCCACCTGCAGTGTGACTTTCCTGAGAAATACCCTTTCCAGATGCGGAGATCTTGCTGCTATTGAAGTAGGAGGCGGAAATACTTCCAGTGCTGCCTGAACATGTTATTTAGGTCAATTGCAAGGAAGATGGCAACATGAATCAGAAAAGAGAGTTGGAAGAGGAGGAAAGTCATTAGACAGCAGCTTGACATCCCCTGCCAATGCAGGATTTTTCTCTGCCAGCACAGAAGCACAGTTAGAGATCACATTCATTGTCTCTGCACACTCCTGTAACTGAGTAGCTGCGCTGGAAATAGAAGACTGCAGACAAAAGCCTTGCCTTTATCACTCTGCATCAGCGTACCTATTACCTGGTGTCTTAATTAGCCCTTTGAAACAGAGGGACAGAGCAAGGTCTCCTCCTTATCCCTCTGGCAAACAAGATACATCAGAATGATTGCTCTAACTGCATCCATTTTGGGTGAACGAGTCTCCAGAAGATGCTCTTGTAGCAGCACAGTCATCCCCTTTCTGGTGCGGTGCTGGCCGAAACAGCCCAGGTGACCTTCCCACCAGGGCATGGCCGGCTGTGCCCGGTGTGCTGCGATGGCACCCAGCCGTGCTTTGGGCACACGGGGAGCCAGGCAAAGCCAACAGCCTGGGTGTTGGGCTGAAGGGATGTCAGCGCTAGTGGGAAACCTAAAAACGTCCCGCAGGGCAGGGCTTTGCCGAGCACTCCGTTTCCCTTCCCAGAGGAAGCAGCCTGAATTTACCCGTTGCTCTACAGAGACCTGTAGGCTAAAACAAATTATTCTTACGCAGTAGAAAACAGTGGGACCAACCTTAACTGATGAAGCAATTTGCCAGCTTTTAGCCTCGAGGTCCCTAGTCCCTCAGGGCTTTCCAGCATAATGACTTGGGTCGGTTTCCCAGGAAGATCCTCTTGGATATGTGCTGTTGGCAATACTCTGGCTCATTACTGGCCATTTTATTTTTCCAAGAGCCAGCTCTCGTTAGCTTTGTTCTCACAGTATTGTTTTCCTTCTAGAAGAAGCTTTTGCTGGCTCTCCTAAACTAACACATGGGAATTGCTTACTTGCTTAGGGTTTTTTTTGTTTTGACCCAAAGCTGAGCTTCGCTCCCCTCTGTAACATTGCCAACATCGTTTCCAGTCTCTTTTAAGCATATGTTTTGCAATAATATCTAAACTCTTGGCTCCAAATAACTGCCTCACGGACAGATTAGTATCTTTTAACAAAGGAGTTGAGAAGCAAATAGTGAGAACAAAAGCAGTGGCTTGAGCGCCTGGAAGACTCTCCTGACCTTTCCCAAAGACCTCAGCCTAGACTTCGGTGTTGAGCTAGCAGATGGCAGAAATCAGGGTGGACTTTAGTTTGCACAGCCCGCTGCCCGGTCACTGCTTGCTGGAAATGTGCTCTGCACGCTGTTGCCATCTGGGCTCGACTGTACTATTCTTATAATCTCCAGGGAGCCTTCTCCAGCAGAGCTCATCTCTGATGGAAGTCCTCTTTGGCTGACCTTGCGCCGAGACCAGTATTAGCAGCGTGGATTTTTGAGATTTGACAGCAGCATTTTCGTAGGAAGAAAACTGGCTTGGGAAACGTTTTGTCCCAGCTGGGAAATAAGGTATGCTGCTCGGCATCTGCGTTTGCCAGGGATCCAGCTGGGGACGTAGTGTTAAACTAGAGAGTGAGGGGATCAGTAAGAACGTTTCAAAACTTTGGGAGAAAGTGCTACGGGAAGAGAGGCCTTCAGAAAACCAACAGAAAATCACTTTCGGCAGGATTAGCTGTCGAGGTGGAAAGGAAGCTGCACGAGGCTGTTCAGGGAGCCAGCAGTCGTGGTGGGAGCATACCCCGTATCTTCTGATACTAAAAAGCTCCTCCTTGGTTTGTGTCAGTGCATGTCTGAGAGGCTGCGCCTGATCAGCAGAAGAAAAGATTGATGGTTAGAAAATTGGCATCTTTGGAAGTGAAACTCCTCTCCTAATTAGCACGTTGCTCAATTTGCGTTGCAGGTGAGTTGAGTTGCAGTTGCTCCATGTGTTTTTATGAGTTTGGTGGTTGTTGGTGCGTATGACTAGGTCTGAATACACAGATTTCGGCATCTCCCTAGGACAAAATAGCACAAGGGTTAAATGTTTTTGCTTTTGTTAAGGCTTTGGCTACAAAGTTTTGTGGCAGAATAGCAAAAGTGTGTAAAGGTGATGCTCTGGTGAATGTTACGTGGGCCTATCTGCACTTCATTTCGGTCCTCATTGACTCTTCCTTTGTATCACAGTAGTATCATAGATCTGGAGGTTGCAAATTGCAATTAAATTTGCACCAAAACGGCTTTGAGGTTTCTGCTTGGAAGTCTTGGTTGTTGTCCCTGTAAATGTAAAACCTGATGCACCAGACTAAAATAATGGGTTTTCTAAAAATGCTTTCTAATCCCTCTGAATTGTGATTCTTAACATTTGTATTCAAATGTCTTCTGCCACACAGGCAGGATGAGGCCTCAGAACGGTGTGAATAAACGCTCTTGGCAGCACCGGTAAAGCAGCAGCTACGCTGGATCCTTTATGTTCTGACCTGCCTGAGTCGCAGGTTGTCCGTTTGCACCAGCTGCTGCGGTGTCCTGGAGAACTTCCTGCATTGCTTCTCAAAGATTTAGATATGCAGGGACAAAAAATGGATCAGAAGGCTCACACCATGAAGATCCTTTCCTGATGTTACGTACTGTGTAGCCAGCTTTTCCTCCAAAGCTCTTTCCAACTGGCCTCGTCTCTCCATGCTGTTCCAAGGTTTTTACATTTATTTGCAGGAGTGAACCTGGGGTTGTGGTGGTCTTTTGCTCATCCTTTGGCAGCTGAGATGTGTTAAACCTACAAGTACTTGTACATGTACAGGCTGGGTGGAGA
>NW_010265923.1:0-2620 GCF_000690775.1 Eurypyga helias
CAAACCGTCCTGTGATTCTATGATTTTCTGGCTATAGCAGATTTCACCTACTTTGACTAGTATGATTCTTGCAAGAAGTGTGGAAGATTGAAAGACCGACATAGTGTGGGCACTAGCTGCCAGCCACTAGGGTTGGCAGCAGAACTGAAGAGTGCTAGACCATGCTGGTTGTGATAGGTGAGCAGAGTGCTCTATCCCCAAGCCCTGGAGGGCCAGGAAGGGAAGGTTTTAAGGTGTTCTGGGAGTACAAGACTGAATCTGATCTTAAGGTCATTGCTCTGTGGAAGAAAACCAGAAGCGTGACAGAAGTGAAGCCTGTGCACTGCAGTCTGTCTCTAAGAGAGAACAAGAACTTGGGAAATGTAAGAGGACTCGCATTCTTGCTCTCTTTAAAGGGAGCTTCATTGTAGGTTGGAGACAAGCAGGATTATTGTGGCTGGTACAGTATGTGCGGAAATACTCTCGTAAATACTGCGGGGATGGTGTGTTCGCCCACATAAGCTCATCGTACAGTCAGTGGAGTAGACAGAGAGAACACCTAAGTGGGATGTGTACCGCACCGGTGTCTGCAGCTGTGACTGAAGAATTGTCAGCAGTCCCCAAACATCTGCTGCCTCCCTGTTCTGCGATAAAGCACACGCAGTAAGGTTCCTGACAACTGCTGGGTCCCTCACCTGGGGTGAGAACTGCTTTGGAGAGAGTTTTTAGGGAGTTGCTGTCTGCTGCTCCGGCCTGGCAGACCTGCCTGTAGAAGCTTCAAATCCCTGTCCTGCCCTTGCGAGGAAGAGCCCTGTCTGAAATCCATGAAGGGCAGCGGTAAGGCGCAGCCAGGGCTTGGTTGTCAGGCGAAACGTGTGGACCAGTAACAGAGCTGCTTTGGAAACCTTGGAAACCTAGGCAACGGTGTGACAGCTGTCTAGTCCTCCTTGGATTACAGGCAGCGATTATCTTGTGGTGTACTTGGCTGGTGAGTGGAAGAGGCTGTTTATTTCTGGTCTGTATTTGCAGGCTTAGTGACTTTCGAAGTAACTGTTTCCAAGTGCTAGGCTGTGAATTTAAAAAAAATAAACGTGTGTGTGTTTTTTGTATGACCTCCTTTTTGGGAGAGTTTCTTGTATAGAACGAGACTGTCCGGAACTCAGCGGAATCCGGCAGTCAGTTCTGTGCAAGACCTGGGGCTGCCGTCTTTACTGGTGTCCTGGTGCAGGGTGAGTTGGAGGCGAGTGGACTGCAGGCTGCGTGAGCTCAGAGCAGAGATTCTCAGAGTTCCTTTGGCAGAGTGGCTTGATTTCACAGGGACACGCAGGGTGAGATGAGTATGCCGCCGTTAAGCTGTGTGCTCCTTCACACGGCCCGAGTACTTTCTGCTCACGATATGCCGTGGCCTACCTGCTTGCTAGGAACGTGACAGCTCCTGATTCAGCCTGCAGACGTCACAGAGGAAATAAACCTACAGAGAAAAGTTGTGCAGGCTATGAAATTCGTCAAAGCTGAGTAAACAATATGTGTTTTGTTTTGTTTCTGCAGACAACAGCCAAACCTAGCAGCTCTTACATACAGCTGATATTGCAGGGGCAGCCCTTTCCCAGGGGCCTTGGCAGAGTCCCGAAGGCAGCCTGGTGCTGATGGGGCTGGGTGTAGTTGCTGCGAGGCAAAGCAGGCACCGAGGAGATGTGGGCTCTTGGAAGAAGACTTTAAAATAGAGTCAATGTTTTCTGGGTGTGAAAGAGTGAACTGACTCTTTTGTGATGTGCTGTGTTTGTCACTAGGGCTGTGTCCTTGTGATGTTCCACTCGTTCTGTGGGGTGGGGGAAAACAAGGACAAAGCCATCAGCATTTACTCTTCCAATTACTTGGGCCAAAACTGTGTTCTCTCCCACCTTTTCAGCACTTCTGTAAAAGCACTTTAAAACAAAAGATGTTTGTGGCCAACTCATGGTATTATCCTGCCAAAGACTGAGGTTTCTCAGACTGAGTGTTGAATTTAGCCTCCAGCCTAGAGAGCCCCTAGTTTTACCTGCTTCCCGTAGATCCACTTAACATCTGTTACAGCGTACAGTGGGGAGACTTGGTAACGCTTTTCCTTGTCCTTTCTTCCCACAGGGATATGCTCCACCACCAAAAAACGGAATTGAACAGAAGCGACCTGGGCGCCCTTTGAACATAACATCTCTCGTTAGATTGTCGTCAGCAGTGCCAAACCAGATTTCCATTTCCTGGGCTTCTGAAATCGGAAAGGTAAACTCTCTGTTCTGTGGGATGTGGAAAGTTGTCTAAATCACCTCGTCTAGTGTTCCTTCTCCCCTGCTGCCTGGTGTTGCTGCCAGGGTGTGCACCAGCAAGTGTTCAGTATTAGGTGGCTGAACTCAGCGGTGCTGGGAAGCACAGCGGGAAAAGGATGGTAGAGTAACGGACTCGCGTACCGGCAGCGAAGAGTTCCTTGTAGCATTCCCGTTAGAAAGCCTGACGTGAGGGGTTGCCTGAAACAGGTGTCAAGAACACTGAAGTCCTTTTGTGGTGTAAACAGTACAGAACAGTTCAGGCATGACAGAATAACAAAAGGAAAACCTGCTTTCTTCCTTGGAACCTTGCTGTGGGCTGACCCTGGCTGGGTGCAGGT
>NW_010265924.1:0-2940 GCF_000690775.1 Eurypyga helias
AAACCATTCTATGATTCTATGGTAGCATCTGGCTGCTCACCCATTCTCAAGACTTCACCCAGTTCTCATTGGCTTTCAGTGGTGTCTGGACAAATAATTGCCACAAGGCATCTTTCAAAGCCGCAGGTACAGCACCCCAAAGTACGCAGGCTACTTTACAGTTTAACCACGCAAAACAACAGGCTCCCTGCCTCCAGGCACCTACTGTTAGGTGCATATCCTTAAGTGTGACAAAGATAAGGCAGAGTGGTTACGGCTAGTGTCAGGCCACGTGTGGCTGTAACACTTTGGAAAGAGCTGGGCTAGTCCCATGAGCTCTATCACCCCCATAGCAGTGACCATCGCCTGACGTAAGGAAAGGTGCAGAGCGGTGTGCTTTGACATGTAGGATTTATTTCATGCTCTGCCTCTGATGTCCCGTAGAGCCTCCGTTATGTCACTTAACCTCTGTGGCATTTTCCTCTCAGAGCTCACCAAGTGTTGGGGACAGCAAATGGCTCCTGTTACCCATGTGCAAAGGAGCTCACCTTAGAGGCTCTGGGACTGACTGGAATCTGAACTGGAATATGTCTATAAGGAATTACAACAGCAAAGTATTTCTGTGTCCTCAGAAGGAGCGTGTGGACTCATCTGCACTCCGTGAGGTGACGATACCCACTTCACTGACCTCTGAGAGTGGCTGCTCTTGGTTTTGGCAAACTTGTTTCCTCCACAGCCCCATGGTTTCTGCAGGGCAGAGGAAATGCTTTTGAACAAGATGATCCAGGACAGAGGAAAACAGCATGTCACATAAACGTTCTGAAACAGAAAAAAAAAGAGAAACCTCCTCTATCCTGAACAACAGCAAGCCCACTGCAGAGGTCAGAATAGCCAGGGCTGTAAAAAGCTTCTAAAAAATGTATGTGCCGCTGTTGAATTGCTTTGCCCTTGTCTCCCGAGCTTCCCAGGGAATTGTATTCAATCTTGAGTTTTATGAAGACGAGCCCAATGAAGCTTTGGTCTGCAGCATTGCTGGCTGTAGTCTGAAACACCGCTCAAGATGTCTTTAAAGATTTAAAAGGAATTCAGCTTTTGCCTTGTTTGTGTGTGCTTTTTATTTTTCCTCTCAACCACAGAATTGCTGAGAGGTTTTATACCTTTTCTGTTTTCTTCCTTCAAAGATTACAGATAGACTCATCACCTAATTTTTTTTTTTTTTCCCCATCTTGTAAACAAGATCTGGAGAAAAATCATAGCAAAGAACACATCTCTGGTTGTATCTTACAACATGCCTACACTGAAAACAAAAACACACGTAACAAAATTTCATTTCAATTTCCGGTAACAGGGCACCCTGTGAAAGGGGAAAGGGAGAAGAGGAGACACTATGAGACACAGTCTGTACTTGACTTGTACACTGCTGTGAACATCTGCTAAATGGAAACTTTACGTTTCAATAAACCTCTATTAATGTATTTAGTGATATTAATAAATTTTTCAAATATAAAAAAAACCCCAAAGTTCCCATTAAAATATCCACAGAAGTTATTTAAGCAGTCTTTCCCTGTAATATAGGAAAGCCAGACTTTTAGTTCTAAAAACCTGAAAAATAAGTTGACTATGAAGCACAAAGAAAAGGGTCTTTGCTTTTCTTCAATTATTACATCTTTCTTTTCCAAGTTCAATCACAACCAAAGGAAGTAAACATGTAAATTTTTGTCATTTCTGAGTTAAGTTTTAATAACCATCATGCTTACTTCCAAAGAAAGTTAAAAAAAAACCCCGACACCAAACACCAACTCGCTTATGGTATAATTTTAGTTGGCTGTGCTCCTTCAAAAGTAGCCGGAATAATGGCTTATCTGCATTCGTGTTCAGGAAACAACCCTCGTCAAGCCTGCTGGAATATTTTTCTCTTCATTTCATAGGCTGGAAGCCATCTCATCAGCTTGTGAGAACTTCTGTGGAGATCATGCGTTTAAGGGAGACATTTATTTTTGAGGTAAATACTGCTCTCCCTAGATGTGCAGTTCCTGGACCATCTAAGGAGATGGATGATAACACCCTGTAGTTGGCAGCAGTAAAATGGAACAAAATGTTTCCCATCCTCAAATGTTAAATAAGGCAATTACCATATCCAAAGTTTTATTTTCTACCATGACAAGTTGCATGTGTAAATAAAAAGGGGGGGGGAAATAAAATCACCCTCATTAGACCTGCAGAGAAGATGATGGAAGCACCTCTGCGTGATCCCTGTGGTTTGCAAAACCAGAAAATGCACGAGGGACACAAATCGCAGGCAAGTCTACTAAGCACTTCAGACTCTACTTCACATTTTGGTTTTTCTTTTGTAAATATTCTCCCTTAAATATCTGGCTTCTAACAGGAAAGTGCAAATGGCCGCGTTTGACCTCGCAGCTTCAGACTTGCATACAAGAAAGCGTGTGGAGTCCCGATTTGGGAAGATGTAAGCACTCATACGGATTTCAAAGGAAATCTCTCGATGTTAGGGCATCTTTGAGGCCTTAAAGGCATCAGCAGGATTTCAGCACATATTTAAAGCTAATCATGTGCTTACGCATCCTTTCTGAAGCGGGTCCAACAGCCCGATGGAGTTTTTCAGAAAGTCTTCAATCCTTACAGACATCAGGATGGCCTTTCTCATTTTATTCTTTTCTCATCATCTTTCCTTGGGATTTAGGCAGCGATGTGTGCGTTACTACCGAATTGGAGCAGGATAAGAGATCATCCACTTTGGAAAGCCCATGAGTTCATGGTTCCCAGCTGTGTTGGGAGCTGGGGCTTTCTGCTATTCCAGTTATCCCTCTGTAAAGAGGACAAGAAGGCTTCAAGGCTCACAGGGAGCGACCCCCCTGAAGCCCTCCATGGGCACCTCCACCTGCATGGACCTCTAACCCATTTGCCTTTTTAAAATATATAATAATATATCAATATATATCA
>NW_010265925.1:0-2121 GCF_000690775.1 Eurypyga helias
ACTGGCTGGGCCACCTTCCCTACGCTCCCGACAGCCGTTGCGCCCCGCGCCCGCAGCGATGCAGAGTTTTACTGCCACCGCCTTCACCACGGCAGGAAGCACGTGTGCCCTGAAAATCCCTGTTATTCTGGGACCTTGGGCGATGCCAGCGGTGCCCATTGCTGTTACCATCAGAAGTGCAAGCAGGGCTGTTGCGGGCTCCCCTGAAGTGACTTTCTCCTCATGGCTTCAGCAGATGTTCCTGCTCCTTCGCCGTTTTTCACGTTGGGTTGTTTTTGGTTTTAGGGCAGTCAGGACTTTGTGAGTAGTTTCCTCCGGGGACATGGGCAGGTTTTAGTATTTACGTTTCCAGTATTAGCATTTATTTGTATTTGTGTTTGTTTTTCACGGGCTTTTGAAAGCCTCAGGGAGCCATTTATGGGGCCAAAATAATGCAAGTGCTGGTCTTCTCACAGTATTTCATTTCCTTGATGGTGGAAACGCTACGAGAAGAGCAGGTCTCATGTTATTTTGACCCCATAAATAGCTCCCAGAGGCCCCTTTCTTCCTTCTCCCACCCACTCCCCCCCAAATCAAATATTTAGGTTTCTGCAAAGCCTGACTTCTCAACCCTGGTTATCTTGCTTCAGCAGAAGCAAATTGCAGTTATTACAAAATAGCCAGAGAGTCTATAAGGCCGAATGGGTTTTATATGATGCGCAATTTGTTGGCTACTGTACAAGTTCATTAAAGTGTATCATAAGAGGTTGTTTTACTGGTACATTTAAGGAAGTTAATACATCTCGACAGTATATGCATGGGGGAATGCAGATACAATAACCCTCAGACATGCTGGGGCCAAGTCCATTCCTGGCGTAACTCCACTGAAGTAAACGAAATCACTCGCTGGGCAGCCGTGTCCTGCTTTGCCGGCGGTGCTGAGCCTTGATCCTGCCACTGCTCCAGGTTCTCCTGCCCCTCGCCCCTGTCTTTTTACAGGGAATCACAGTTTTTCCTTGAATTTTGGGGTTTTCTGCAGGCGTGTTCCCAGCACGGAGGTCATCAGTGGTTTAACCTGTTACGTGACACACCTTACTTAGGTCTGGGAAGTATTTCCCCTCCTTCCAGCTGTGCCGTGGGGCTCGGCTGCTCAGTCCCAGGGCAGTCCCAGGGCAGCACTGCCTGTCTATAGGGACCTGCCTCACTGTGCCGTGGTGGTTTCTTCTGCACTTGTTGGGTCTTGTCCAGGCATTGGGTCTATCAGAAACTGGCCCCCAGATTTTTACCCCATAACAAGAAGGGTGTTCCAGTGTCATGGACCTGTTCACAGTCCTGTCTGAGCTTCCCATGGGAATGGCATCAACATTCCTGTGCAGGTGTCTCTGTCAAGCCCTGATCTGCTGGAAGGTCTAGGAGGAAAGATAATAGTTTGCACTAGACTTTTTTATTTTTCATTAATTTTCATTAATGAAACAGCTCAAAACCAATGGATTAATTAGGGGGGTTGTAGGAAAACGTGCTGACTGTGGTCCTAGGGGTCATATGTGCAGCACAGGTAGCCCCTGGTGACCGTGTAATGGCTAATTGCACATCTCGCGTGGCCCAGCAGTGCACGAGAGCTGGGCTGGGTGAGGGCAAGAGCCCAATTTCCTGAGCACAGCGGTGCTTTCTGCGGCCGCGGTCGGTTTTACAGCGCTTCCTTAGGTATCAGAATACATGGCTCGTCTGCCTCGCTGTGTAATTAGTTCCAGAGCGAGCAGGTTTGCTGTGCGGGGCTGTGAGAGCGGCCAGGCTCGTTTGCCCAGGGGGACGCGTGCGTTTCCCATCTGCGGTGCTTGGGATGGCAGCTCAGATGCGGGAGCTCCCCTGGTTTTTAGCCTGACCCCTCTGAACCCAAAGCGGGCTCTGTGCACGCTGCGGGGCTGGAAAACTTCCCCTCCAGTTTGTCTGGAGCATTTTCGTCTCCTCCCTGTCGTCCCTCCCCGTTGCTCACTGAGGGGGTTCCCATGCCTGACAGCATCAGGGGGAGATGCAGGCGGGACCGGCGCCGGGTGGGACCCCAGCCAGGCCCTGCGCCCACCCTTCTGCCTCCCCAGCCCTTTGCCGCCGCTTCTCCCCTGGCTGGCATCAGTCTCCGCAGTG
>NW_010265926.1:0-10299 GCF_000690775.1 Eurypyga helias
ATAAGCTCTCCGTCAGCTCCTCATCGACACTCCCTAAATTGAAAAAGCAGGTTTTTCACACTGAAATCCACAGATGAATTAACAGACTTGACATGATACCTGTGCAGCTCTTCAGAGGGACAGATACAAACAAACTCTTTCAATAGAAGGAGGAAGGTAAAGTTAGAAAAAGAGGCTATACAGCCTTCTTGCTGAAACTTCCCAAAGGTATTCTCATCCCAAGAAAGAAATCAAAAATACACCAACATTTCATTATATAGCTTTTCACAATGCTATGTGTTCTTACCTTATTTCTTTATCTTTTAGAGATTAAGTAATTTGCTAGGGTCATTATAATAAATTTGCTTGGTAAAAATAAATTAAAATAATAATAAAATAATAAAATAAAATAAAACAAAACCACACCCCTCCCCTCCAATGAAATTACATACTATGGTACCAGAAAGACAACCGCAGCATCGTTAATGCATACTCAGCCTGCCTGAATAAACTACACAATGCAACTTCACTAGAATGCTGAAGGTGAAGAATATTAAAAACACTCAAAAGATTAATAAACCTTAAGTCCAATGACTCAGTGAAAATGCCAGAAACTACTTCGGAGAGGAAAAGCGTTGCTGCTATCACAGTATTGTTTTGTACCAAGAAACCTACAGGGTATTTTGGATGTGAACAAAAGAGAACAAAGCAACCTGCAAACAGATACACTGCTCTATCAGAAGCCACCCTGGTATCTCAGATGGAAAGTAACACGAGCTGAATTCTTCATTGGCAGATGAGTTACAACGGGACTGTGTTAAGTCAGCAGATGAAGTGCACAGTTAAAGAAACAATAGCAGCATTCTCTGACGGTGACATTACGTATGAAGGATCTCGGCAATCCTAAAATGTCTATACTCCCTAACGGAAGGGTCATTGGCATTATATACTATTATTACAAACAGTAAAGCATAGTCACTTGGACACCAGGAACTTTCAATTCAAGGAGCAAAAGGAAGTATGAGAAGTCAGTTGTTAACAGTTTTGTGAAAAAAAACTTGGATTTGAACTGAAAGCAGTTCTGAGTTTTAGGAGGGGTTCTTAATTCTTCAGTTTCGGTGGCTGATCAACAGCACAAGAAGCAAAGGAGAGACTGGGATCAGGTTTCAAGGAAATGTACATCAGTCTCCATAGAAAGTTACTCATATCATGTTACAGAACCAAACTGAGGCTCAGACAACAAACAAAAATGACCCATCAATAAAACCCTGAGAAAATTCATAGAAAACAGCTGCAAAAGCAGGAGACCAGAGTGCACAGCAGACAGTTATACGGGATATAACAAAACAGGAGGCAGATCTTACAAACGCCACCCGTGTGAAGTCTAATGCCATGGCCTGCTTGAGCTGGCCCTGCCGGGGCTGCCCCATGAACCGGGGCTGTAGAGCAGAGCAGCTTTACGTCAGCCAGGCAAGGGAGGCAGGGCTGGAAGCTCCCCAGATTTGCTCTTTCCATCAGCTGGGAGGCAGCTGAGAACAAGCCAGAGCACCCCGATGACTGCACTGTCCCACATCAGAGGCGGTGCTGGCACTCGGCCCGTCTCGCATCCAGGGAGGCATGAATCTATTTATATAAACACTTGTCTCCATTGGACTGTGTCAACTGTGGCTTATTTAAACAAGGGAACAGAGATCAGTACACAGGCAAATTAATAAATTCATCTGAGGTTCTTAAATACTGAAGACGTGAGAACCATAGACCAAAAAGCAAAGCAGACCATGAGTAAGTTGCGTATTTCCAACTTCAAAATGTTTTGGTTTTACTTGCACATTTCCCTGAGTTCCCTACTGCAGAGTTAAGAGCAAAACAAACAAACAAACAAACAGACAAGCAGTTGTGAAAGCATCAAGGAAAAAAGGGGAAAAAAAAGGATATGGTTAAGAGTCATGGGAGAAGGTGGTGGCACATCTCCCTGTGAGGAGACGATCTCTACGTGGCTTCTTTTCTCTTTCATCACAAGTAAATCCATGGCTGAAAAGGTTGTTGATGAACCACTGAGGGCTCTGGGCAGGGACTGTAGGCAGTGCTGGGAGCTGAGGGGCCTCTCTGGGGCGTCCCCCAAACATGAAAGGGGGGAAGGGACAGGAGTGGCACAGCGAGCGTGCTAGGAGGGGACAGGCCAGGCCGCCCTCCCCAGCCACAACTCCAGAAGAGTATCGGTTATGAGTCGCAAAATGCCAAAAAAGTAAAAAGGAGGAAGTATGGGTATGGACTCCCTGGTCAGGGGTTACCAAAGCCCAAGGGCGCGCAAGTGACAGGCTACCTTGTAGACTGTGCCACCTTGTTTAGGAACCAAAAAGCAGCAGCATACAGGCCCTCCCAAATCCCCACACCGAGGCCCTAAATGTAAAGGGACTAGGTCCCCTGATCAGAACCATCACCTAAAACCTAACTGTGAAGAGAGCAGATTAAAACCAGGCAAGGCAACTGGGACACGGAATTAATACAGGGTTTGTTGCCCACTGTGTGAAAACCCACAACATCCTGAGGAGAGAATGTCGTAACGGTTGGCAGTAAACTGACGATTTAGGTAAGAAATGTAATTCTGGGACTGACTTTAAAACACATTGTTAGAAGATGAGGCCTGATTATGTAAGTCCTGTAAAATTTATAAAATACCCTTTCCGTGTAAATAAGCCAACATGGTTAACAGGCATGACAAAATTTATAAAGACAATTATTTCAAGAAGATAGGATCTGAGAAGCAGAGCGAGCCAGGAACCCGCAGAACAACAAAATGGAGCAAAACATTCATTCATTTCAATAACTGAGCATGAGCAAAAGAAATTAGGTCACCATCTCACCGGTACATCTAACATCTGCCGTGTCAAAGAGGGAACAGTTACATGCTAACAAATTTAACACCCGAATTCTTGGTGGTGTCTCCTTTATAGAAAATAATGCGGGTGTTCCTTGAGCACACCCCACCAATCATCCTCTTGGCTTGTCCTCACTTGTTTCCACATATTACTGGCTGAGTATGAGTAACGCCATGAGCGTCCAGAGACAAATTAATGTGTTTCCTTTCTGCAAAACGTATACTTCATATAGAACAAGATAAATGCAAGATGAAACTACACCATTAATTCCTCAGACATCAGAATAACTGACAAAACAAACGAGAGCTGCTTTGCTGTGATAGCGCACGAGTGAAATAAGGTAGAAGCTGCTTTAAGTGATTGTGGCACCTTGGAGACACCCAAAACATTGCACCTTTGCTAAGACGGAAAGCAGTTTTTTGGCTCAGAAAGTCACAGCCAGTTGCAGTTAGCCATAAACGAACTGATCAAGGACAAAAGTAAAGAGAATAATTGACTGTTGATAAAAAGAAATCTATAGATAATTAAACCTTAGCAGAAGAGGGACACATAATATTAAACAGTGTATACAACTTAACATAAAAACCATTATCAAATCAGTATCTAGAATGAAATCCAAATATTTTATTTAAAGTGACGCTTTCTAAAAAATAAGAAAACTCAGTAACAATCAGTCAGCATGGTATTCAGTTCAATATTAAGATACTTGATTGTGAGATCTAAAGGCTCTTTCATCTATTATATGAGCTTTGCTGACTGTAACAGGAGCGGCCACACCGATATGGCACTGAAATTCTGCTATCAATCCCAAATGTCCTCCCTTCTCTTCCATCATTCTCTAGGCAAAGATTGAACTATGGATGTATTCAGTTCTGACCAAACCATGAACTTTATTCAGGATCGCATCCACTGCCAGTTAATTGGCTGTGAGGACCTTTTCCAAGTAAGATTGCCAGGGATATTCAAATGGGGGGAGGAGGAGTAAAAATGAAAATGTTTTAGAGGATTATCTACAGGATTACCTGGGTATCTCCACTCTAATTGTTTAGGACCACATAAATTGGTTAACTTTTGGAGTCTGTATCAGTCCTTCTCTTACAAAGATCAGTATTCTGAGGCCTTCAACTATCAGACCTCAACGGATGTTCTTGCCAATTTGGGCTTCACTCAGATGATCTTAAGTGTTACAGGGGTTAAGATCACACATCTAATGGGCATTTGAAATACAAAGTGCTCAATTAGACACAAGTGTTACTGTGCTGAACTAGAAAAAGCATAGGGTACAAACCTGTCAAAAGCAACATTGCTCCATGCTGACACACCCTTCAAAATTAAGGATGACATCCATCCCTACATAAGGGAACTTCATTTGTGCACTGGAGATTGTGGCATATAAAAATCTAATGCTTTGTTGCAAATTACAGCTGAGCTTCGCCACAAGAGAAGCACGTTTGGCAGCCCAGGAACACTTCCATCGGCCTGAAATCCATCCTTAGCAGAGGAGCATCCATCGGTGGCAGAGGGTGGGGAGGTTTCTACTGAATCCCTTTAAAT
Source organism: Eurypyga helias (assembly GCF_000690775.1). NCBI lineage: Eukaryota > Metazoa > Chordata > Aves > Eurypygiformes > Eurypygidae > Eurypyga > Eurypyga helias. The sequence continues at coordinate 4,413 of NW_010265926.1, forward strand.
ATTAGAAATGTCTTATTATTTGTACTATATTCCTAGGCAGTTCCAAGAACCATCTTGCCTATCACCCTACCCTGTTCTTGGTATTGCCTAAAAAACACAAAAGAAGGATTTGCAGCACGTTACTAAAATGCTCAGGCAATGGTGAACCTCATGAACATCCCAATACTGTTTACCACTTTCTGCTCCTTCTCAGCTACCTGACACGAAAGAACTTACTGCCCTTGAAGTTAATGGGTAAAGATTTGGCCAGTACAATAGCGAAGGATGACGCGATGCCATTTAAAGACAACAAATGTGTTCACCACGCAACACGTATTTATGTATATCTGTGGGATTAACAAGAAAAAGGGAAACACGGACGATATAGAAAAGGAATATGGGAGACATTACATATCACTGTGTTCAAATAGGTAAATATCTGTTCATTAATCAGATGGAATGTGACCATATGACAGGATTCAGAAATTCAGAATTAAACTACTTACGCACAATCTCCAAACACACAGGAGTGCAAAAGCACCTTTAAAAGTCTCTTTTAATTAAACATTAAAACTTTGCTCTCAATGCACTGGGATACTTAAGGCAGGCATTTCAAGAGGAGTGGTATCTGTTTCGAAGAGTGAAGTCATATAGCTCAAGTGGCAAGATTCCAATGATACAATGATCTGCAAACTTTCCTCGTCCACCTCTGGAGCAAAGATAGTTTTGAAAGGTGAAATCGCACTGAAGAAACTTAAAAACACCTCAATGATCCAAAACAATTATGAACAACACTGTAATGTCTCTAGAACAAAGCAGAGAACCCAACTATAGACAGTATGAAAAACACAGCCTTCACCACCAGTTCTTTCACCACAACATAGCAGGGAAGTTGGTCATCAAACTTGGTTTAATGAAAAAAGATGGTTACCAGGGGAAAAGAAAATAAAGTATTAACAGGAAAATGAAAACACAGCTGCACTTCAACAATTAAAAAGCCACAAAAGAAAAATGGGCTACAAAAGCACGAAAGTGACTTCGTGGCAGCTTTTGGGGGCAGGGGAAGAAGAAAAAGGTGGAAACTGTTTGCAGGCCGGTCAACAAAAGTTGCAAGGTTATTTTTCTTTGGTTGAAATACTACAGAAAGCAGATGAAAGGAGAAACAATGTTTAAACCTATAATCATGCATTGCAAAATTAATGATCAAAGGACAGCACAGAGTAAAAAATTACATGAAAATTAGCTTAGTTGGACAAAGTAATCGCTGAGTCTTCAGAGAGTCTGTTATTTCTCATACTGCTAAAGCAACAGATCCGAATAATTCTAGGATTGAAAAGGTTTCTGTGCTTCAAGAAAAGCTTTTGATCAGGCAGTTTTTGATGGGGCAGATTTTAAGGGACTCTTGTTGAACAGGTTTCCATTGATGAGCTTCCTTAGTAGTAAGAAGTAAAAGACAGTTTAGTTTAAACAAAAGTTCATTAACTCGTGATCTATGCTGTGGTTTGGCTAATCTTATCTTTGCAATAATGAAAAGATTTCTAACAACAGAGTCCTTCCCATCGTACAGTTTTCTCACAGATCTTCCTCATTTTACTTCTCTTATCTCCTTTCTCAGAGTTTGGAATTTCCTTCAAGTCTTGTAGCACTTTTCTGCAATCAGCTAAAGCCAAAATAATTTCCTAAGCAGACCTAAAGCACAGCATCCTCTCTCAGGCCAGAAAAAGGAAACCAGGAATAGCTTAATTATTTAATTGCTGTATATATGATTTCCCAGCAGTTAAATGACAAGTTTCAAGATGCTTACATTGCATCTTCTTTCTTTTGAAGGGGTAGTGTTTTTTTGTTTTTTTTTTTTTACTTTTTAGGGGAACATGTAGCTGCAGAAGAAAGCCAAGAGAGTACTTGCAAAGCCCTAGACCCAGGATGGGTTTCCTTAGGCCCAGCTCAGGCCTCGCACTGAACTATCTCCAGCTTCTAGGCCCAGCGGGCTGTGCACTCTAACACACCGCAGCAGTAAGTGCCCACCCATTCTCAAGCTCCCCCAGGACAGCCAGACAGGGAGACCGCTGCTCCCGGGCCTTCCAGGAACACTAGCAACGACCCGAAATGCACACCGTCGGCTCCCGCAGCTTGTGTCAACATCTGGCCACAAATTCAGGCCTAATCTATCTCTGACAGCTGTTATGTCTGGCTATCATGAACAGTTCGCAAATACATGCTGGGCAGGATACGAAATTCAGCGGACTGCTTTTTGGACAAAAACCAAATTAAAGCCCCACCAAGAAGAATAAGTAGAGAAAAGGAACGTTGAGGCGGTGTGAGACACTGATTGATTTTGGCCCCGCTTGAGAGTGCTGAAGCTAGGAGGTGGTGAGGAAAGAATACAGTCACCGAGTCACTAAAAATTTAGAAACTGTGTATTAATCACTGCCTACCAAGAGCAACAGCTCAGCTTCTCGGCTGACTAGCAAATTAGCAGCGAAAGGTGTAAAAGAAGCAGGAAGAGGAAAGGAGCAGGAGAGAAGAAAGGCTGGTTAACCACCTTGGCTGGATGGACACGCAGACGAGACCCGTTTTACTGCCTCAGGGTTGTAAAGTCCCTATACTTCTGCCCCTGTCAGTTTGTCTCCTTAGCAACACCAAGAGATGATTTTAGTTCAACCGTATGATTTGGTAATCCCAGTCTCTATGGCGGAGGGAATTGTGCAACACACCGTTCTTCCTAAGGCAACCCCTCGGCTTCAGCAGCGGCAGAAGACAAAGCCATCCGCGTTCGGATGCAAAAGCACTTTAAGATTATTAGATGAAAACCAAAAGAACTAAAACCACTCATTAAAACAAACAAACAAGCAAAACAACACCAGGGAAAAAAAAAAATCCTGTGTCTTACATAGTAGCAAATACCAGGACTCTTCTGTACCTGCTCAGGCAACTTTTGTGCTTTCTGGCAAGGGATGCCCAAGATGTCCTTGGTAATACTCCTCATGTTTACGAATCTATGATCTTCCCTTTAGAAGTATGAGCAGAAGGTGCTGTGATGCTGTTCAGCACACCAGCACAGGCACTGACTGTGGCATGCATGCTCCTGCTGCAAGGTAGGGGAACTACAAAAGATCCTAAATACTAGACAGCTGAAGAACACTGCGCAAGGGCACAGTACCAGCTGAGATGAGCATGAACACAGCTAACCGACAGGCAAGGTGAAAAAGCAAAGCCAACTGGCCTCTCAGCCATTTCTTTAAAGTAGCTCACGAACTAGTAAATACATAACCACCTTTTAAAACATACCAGTTTCTTTATTCTGGCACAGGGAATTCATATGTTTCTTTATTTTGGCACATGGAAGGAATGAGGTAAGGGTGACTGATGAAGTCTCTCAGCAGCTTCAAATTCTGACCAGTGTTGATAGCACTGCAGACCACAACATCTGCAACATGAGCTATATCACAGTGCATAGAAGCTATTTGATGCAATATATCCCAGTTCTTGCAGAAGGATGACATGCTTGCAACAGCAGGAAAATATTCTCTTCCAAAATATTTTTGTTCCTTTAAAAAAAAAATCCTTGAATGCTATCCTCTATACATCTCTGCGCAAGATTGTGCTAACAAATTAATAACCCCACTAAGGTGGGAAATACTAAACCCACAAGTTGAACACTTCTTCTCTTATATGCCTTTTAATGAACTGCTGAAAAATTCTCTTCATTGTGTGCTCATCCCCTAATAGAAATAGAGCAGGAACTCCACGCATAACCATGGCCCTCCCTGAAGTAACATGGGAGTCTGTCGTTCACTTAATTTGCTTCAGAAAAGAAAACCAGCTTGCTGTGTCAAGAGAGAGAAATGGTTGTGGCTGCTTTCACACAAAATACATTCTTGCCTTTATCTACAGACTGCAAATAACTACCCTGACATTTAAAAGAATTAAGAAATTGTTATTACCTTCACTATTAACCCCTTTGAGTCAACCATCCATATCCTTTCGATAGCTGCATCTTCAGATACCCCTTCTTTTTCCATAGCCATAACAATGAGGTTTGCTATCCCCAGTGCAGCCTGAAGGAAAGAAAAGTAGTATAAGAAACCAGGAATGAAAGAAATCCCCTGCTCACTTGTCTCCTCTACCCACTATTTTAGACATAGTTCTTAATTTTACTTAACAATAAAAATTAATCTCTTTTTTCCCCCATAAACTAAACATTAATGAAGTGTTGCCACTCTTCGGTAATTAGAACCATAATACAGATAAACAGTATAGATAAATCTTAAATCATACAGATAACTCACAGTTTAGACAAATCTTAAGATGGCACTTACAGCGTGGAGAGCATAATAAATGTTTAAACTCCAATGAAAAATGCTAAAAAACCCCCTTTTATTCCACATAATTATCGCAGAATACATTAAATACTTTTTTTTCTTCTTTGAAATTTTACTTTGTCCCTTCGACTTTTTTGTAATTCAAACGAAAGGAAACCATGATCTGTGTGCCAGAAAGTAAAATGCAGTCATAAAAGATTTTTTGCTCTTATCTTCTTTTAAAATGTCCATCAAGAAGGCTAAGTCTCCTTTTCCCAACTGTTCATGTGTTTTATAACTCTAGTCTTGGCCGTGCTCCCAGTGAAAGCAGGGGCAAGAAAAATTCACTTATCAATATTTTGCTGAAAAATGTATCATTCTTACTGGATTTTAGAATATTGCACCCAACAGATCAAATGTCATACAGGCACAGATTGAAAACCAGGTAACAAAATGAGCCAACAGACCACTCGCTGTTTCTAATTACCAACTCATATACATATTTGAGGGGTTGATTCCGTTTCTTCTTCTTTATTGTTCAGTTTCACTGGGAAGCAAGTGAGAGTCCCCTTTTTTAGTTAAGAAATAAGTAGTTTTATTAGGAATGAGCTCTCACGGCAGGGGGGGTATCTACCATTACGTGTTTGCAGCAACAGGCACACTGACAATAACGAACAAAAAAATAAACATTACACCATGGATTCATCAGTCTGTTGAACGTGGAGCAAAACCAGGGGAAGGAACTTCAGAGAGACGGACAGTGTTGATGTACAAAGGCACTGACATGCCAGACATGGATGCAAGGGGTCCTGAAAACTACAGATCTGATCTCAGCAGCACCAAATACTGAATCAAATTAAAGATATCTGCACTACACAAAGCTGGATTAGTATACTGCACCTAAGGGGGACTTTACTAACCATGAGTAATATTTTTCAGAAATCTGCAAGGGGTTGTAGATTTCAGATAAGAGGTAACAGCTAGCCATGCTGTGGATAAGTACAACCTTCACTTGTGTGTCAGTGGCTTAGGTATTTACACTGAAAAATTAGTATAAAAAAATAATGTGCATAAAAATCTTCAGGAATGATGATCTCGACATGCAGAATACTGAAAAACTATTTAATGACAGGAAAAATCAAAGGGGAACTGTTTCTTGCTAAATAACACTGACTCTGGTAAATACATTTTATTTCATTTCTATTTGGTGACGTGATATATTTCCTCATCTTTCCAAAAAGTTTTGTTTGTTTATATTAAGAGCAGTTCAATAATTTACAGCTGAAGAGCTAGAACCTGAAGTTTTAAGAAGAGAACAGATCTCTGCAAAATGTCTTATGAAAAAATCAGAGGTTTGACCAGACAGACGATCAGAGATTTTTCTCAAAGTTTACATCTGAATTAAGAAACAACTTTCATCAGGTGTTAGTGAACGTTCTACCCATTTAATCTCCTTGATAACTGGATACATATAAACTGATTAAATATTAAGAAAAACCTCCGTGGCACAATTTTTCCTGATGTGCAAAGATACATACCTCTCCAGCTCCCTGGAACAACACCATGTGGTCTGATAACCTGTTCTTGGTGATACGCAGAGCTGCAAG
>NW_010265927.1:0-1754 GCF_000690775.1 Eurypyga helias
GTGAGCAAGCAGCTGTGTAGTACTTTATTGTTAGCTGGGGTTAAACTATGACTGATGAAAAAGTGTTGAACATAGCCATGGGAAAAGTTAAAAAAGTGGTTAGTGTCTTCATTGGGACACAGCAAAAGGCTTTTTGCAACATCCTGATGTTATGCATAGATTTTGGGTTTTTTAACTGTAAAAAATAGTTGGGAACCTTGCAGAAATGGAGACAGTGCAGAGACAGGGTTAAGCGTGAACTGGCTGTGTGCGGGGGCGTGGCGAGTATGGTACTGCCATGGGAAAATTAAGTCTCTCTATAACAATTTTTGTAGTCCTAGTTTTACAATAAATTGTTAGATTTAGCTGTCTTTCCTCCTGGAAAATCCGTAGTTTTCAACAGCTTTCCATCACTATTCACACTGTGTTTATGTATGTATATATATTTAATTAGTTTTGAACACTTCTATTTTTCTAGTTCTCACCAGTTTTGCTGGGGTTGAAAAGCTATTAAATGTGCATTTCTGCCAATAGCTCCACTGGAACGTAATATCCTTAATGGAATGGGAACATGTGCAAGGGTGCAGTGGATGGCAGGGCTTGTGAGTATGGGGTTGGAAAGAATGTTTTTTCTTCACTCAGTTTATTCCTAGGGATAACTTGTGAATATGGCAATTAGGAAATACCACTGCCCACAAAACAGTAGATTCACACAGGCTTTTTCATGTGTGGAAATGACATTAGGAAACATTTACTGAGCCATTTTCAGTTTTGCTAAAAAATTTCCCTGTTTCAACTCATGGGAGCACTTCACCCATCTTGAAAGATTTCATACTTGCAGATGCTCTGGGAGACAGGAGCAACGTCTTTGAGGAGAACAGAGACAGGAGATAGGTGGCCAAAATAACACCAGAAAATAGGTGTTTAAAGCACAAAATGTCCCACTCAAGTGTCTTTTTTGGTACGTGACCATTCCTCAGTGCATTGTTTTTGCTGAACGCTTGGGCAGAATTTTAATGTCTGGAAAGGGAGGATCTTTATTCTTTTTTTCCTCAGCTTCTTAATAGCCTCTGCTGAGAGCTCCTTTTTGAGAGGAGCTGACATAATCTAAATGATGCTTGTTGCCTATGGACTTTTTTGTTGCTTTTAGCATTAAGTTTTTCAATTGGTGAATGTTTGCACACAGTTCTGAGTGAGAGTATTTGCTGGTATGGCTTCAAAGAGTCACTACAGGCAGGCGAGCCTGCCCACTGAGCTGGGTGCTGGTAGGGTCATTTCTAGGGACTGGACAGGACTAGAGCCAGAGCAGGTCCTCAAAATATCTCCACACCATCTCTAGCACATCCCTTATTCAAGCTATTCCTTCAGCCTGTCTTCTTGATTTGTCCTCATACTTAGCTGAAAAAAAGAGCTCATTATCTTTTCCTTTTTCCTTTTTCGAGTTTATCGATTCTATTTCTAAAACAATGATGCTTCTAAACAATGAAGTCCATGATCTTAACATCATCTTTCACTTGTGCCTTGAAACTTGCAGACCCTGTGTGCTGGGTTTAGTCAGGAAAGAGTTAACTGTCTTTACCGTGGCTACTATGAACCTGGATTACACTGATAAGGACTCACCTGTCTCTGGGGAATGCCTGCACTAAATTCAAGGCCTTTCTCAGCTTCTGATACTGCAGCTGCATTCCCAGCTCTAGCTACAGGCAGTGTAGGGGACACAGTTCAGACAGCTGACCCAAACAGACTAAGAAAGAGGGACCCAAGAAAGCTGGCAA
>NW_010265928.1:0-400 GCF_000690775.1 Eurypyga helias
CCCCGAGCCCCGCGCGCAGGCTCTTCGCCTCCCGCTGACTTCAGCGCATGGGCTTGGGCTCGGCGCCTGTGCATTCCTCCCAAAACCTGGGCCTAAAATATCTGGAGGAGGACGGAGCGCCTTGGGCGAGGGAGATGAGCTCTTCAGCTGCGGGAGAGAGGGAGGCTGCTGGGCTGGAGGCAACAGGGCCGCCCCGCTTCCCGCCGGCTGCCGGCCCCGCTGGTTCCCCTCGGGAATTCGCCAGGAATAAATCTGGCCCGGCGGATTCGGTGGCTGGGTTTGGGATGGATGCGGCTGAGCAGAAATGGGCGGGAGGGGAGCGTGGCCACCCCGTGCGTCACCAGATGGGTGGCGTGGGGAGCGGGGTGATGGGGAGCAGGGTGGCATGGGAAGCAGGGAG
>NW_010265929.1:0-795 GCF_000690775.1 Eurypyga helias
AGTACTCCAAGTGGGGTCTCACCAGGGAGAGACCCGTTCAGCAAGTATCTTAGAAAAAAAAACAGAACGAGCATGTTTCATGCTTTCCAATAAGATTGAACAGGACAGTATAAGGCACTCATCACAGTCCTGCTTACTCTCAGATACAGACTTTCCAGACAGAATTCATGGAGTTGCCTCACTACCTATCTTCTCCAACAGGATACAGTAAGCATGGTGTGTGTCCACATGGGATTCTGCAGCAATCATACAGGTTCCTCCCAACTGCATCTGGCTTGTGTACTCTGGAAATTATATATGATTCAGAATTATTTTATTCTGCCAAGAGTTACATTCGAATCTTAATTGGATTTTCTTCATTTAACTAGTTTTTAAAGTTTTCCTTTCCCTTCTTTCAGGTAGTTTTGCCCTTGAGATATCAGCACTGCTTTGTACTTATGGCAGACCAGAAGAAAAAAATTTTAATACCTATTCTGTCCATTTTAGGTAAACAGACATGTTTACCTCAATCAGAACTGTGGCCAACTTCATGTGTTTTACATTTCAGTATCTGTGAAAGAACAGTGCTTTGTTGGATAACATCTTGAACCAGATTTTAAATGGATGTATTATGTAATGTTTGAGAAAAGTAAGTACTGGGATCATCAGAAGGTACAAAAAAATGTATATATTTAACTCATTCATTCATTTAATTGGGAATTGAGTTTTGAAATCTTCTGGGAAACCTATTGAGCAAATAACTATATTTGAATACCATGATCACTATCATCTAGAAATTTCAATTTTTTTTTTTTT
>NW_010265930.1:0-13418 GCF_000690775.1 Eurypyga helias
ACGCAACCGCGAGCCCGAGAAGAACGAGGGTGAGCAGCGCGCGCGGAGGGGGCAGCGCCGCGGCTCCCTCTGCCCCGGGCGCTCGGGCATCCTCCTCACGCGGCCGCGTCAACATGCGGCTGGAGCCCGTATTAGCCCCGTTTATTTCCCTTTGTTGCCCCACGCTGTGACGTAATGAGGTCAGGGAGGACCTACAGGCACGTTTCTCCCAGGTCTGAGGAAACATTTCCAGTAGGGCCAAGATGTGAGGGGAGGAGAGCGATAAGTTTAAAATAACCCCGTATGCAACAGAGAACTCGACTGTGTCGTGGGCAGTTGCTGTACAAAGAACCATCCACCCAGGCTTGGGGAGGTGTTACGTGATTAATTTTATACTCTACCTTTTGCTTTTTTTTTTTTTCCCCCCCTGCAGGTTGGGAATGGGTTAGATGGGATAAATTCCCTCCAGCAGATCAACTGTTCTGGGCCTTACGCTGTTTGAGAGAGCAAGGTTACAATCCCTTCACAGAAGAGCTCGATCATCTAAAGGGATACACGGGAAGTCACCAGTTAGTGTGAAAAACTAACTTGTGGATTGTGTAACAAACTAAAGGGCAGACTTGCCTTTTTTGGTGTAAAAAAGGATAAATCATGCTCACTCTGCCCATGTGAAAGTATTACCCAAAGCTAAAAAGATGCCAAACATTTCCATGCATTCACCGTATTTCCCACAACAGTCCTCTTTCATTCCAGAGCTATTATTAGTTCTAGTAGTTAATGTTTTATAACAAACTCAGGAGTGTTTTAGCTGGTTAATCTTTATATACATCAATAGCCCTTTGGAAGTCAGAACTAGTCAGAGAAGCTCACTCACTTGGAAACGGTTGTAGCATGGGAAACTGATTTGGTTGAACGACTGTCGTGCTTTCTATGTACAATTACTTCGTATATCATGCTGCTTTCCTGTAATTATAATTCTTGGACCAGTTTTTAAACTCCGCGTTGTCTCATAGCTTCAGTTAAGATACTGTTGTGAACGAAAGTCACATTTTGCAGACAATTCCCCATTCTCCTGCAAACAGCAGTATGTACTTGAAAATCAGAGTATTACAAACATGAATGGGTTGTGGTGGCTTGTATAAGAAATTGCCACTCACCTTCATTACAGAGCTCTGTTTGCAGCCTCAGTTACATCTGCAGAAGCATTTCAGATCTCTGCAGTTCCATCATTTCTGACAATGTTACAAAACTCTGAGTAACCGAGAGGTGCCTACAGCATTCTAGTAGGCTGACATAAATAACATTGTATGAACAAATCTCATTTATAGGTGTAGCTCTACAGCAGTCATACTTTTTGGCTGAAGAGGGTTGTCAGTATTAAACAGCACAGATGGGTGCAATTTGTATGGCTACTGGGATTAGACAGAACTATTCATTTTCAGTTTGATGGGGCTAAATGGTTGAATTGGTCATGAGTGAAATCACAGAACACAAAGTTATATACAAAACCATTGAGTTTAAATTTTTCATTTTTCTAGAATCTAACCAAATTTGATGTTTTTCCAGCTGTAGTTGTTAGGACATCAGCAATTAATTGTAGGATAAGGATGGATCATGACTGTAAAAAAAAAAAAAATCACTAAATGGCTCATTTTATTCTTTTCCAGATTCTTTCAAAACACAGTTTTTGTCCGTTTCCTTTAGATGTACATTGTACAAAAGGTTTTGAGATACCTTTAATTCCTTTTAAATAAAGCATAAACACCGTATTGAAAGATTAAAATTGTCTAACGTTATGAATTGACGTGTTCCTAAAAGAAATGAGCTTGAAGGGTTTAAAGCCTTTACTTACTTTGCACATAAATTTTCTTCAACGGAGGTGGCTCCTTAGAGGTATAAGCACGCTATTGATGATCTCAATCCTCCTGCTTAGAATTTGAACTATTAACTACACACAACTTCCCATAGAAGAGAGATTCTTTCTCTGAAGTGAAGAAAGAAAATACTGTTATAAAGCAGTTTTGAAACTGGAAATATCACTGAAAATTCCTTTACTACTCTATCTTTGTAGAAAACTTATTCTTCTATTCAAAAGCAGAGATTTTCTTCCTGAAAGCAACTTTATGTACACTGAAAATTATTCTGTTCAGCTGTCAACAAAGAGGCTGTAGGAAGAGTTGACAGATGTCTTGCCCATCTGTCTGAAAGAATAATAATTAAAAAAACGGTAATAATTAAAATGATTTAGTGCAATTTTAAATTTTAGAAGGCATCTAGCTCCTGATGGGAAAACAGAAGTCACTGCAAAATGGCTTGTCATGCAATAAATATTTTGTTACCATTAATGGTTATACTGTTTCTATCTGTTGTAAGTATACAAGTAGTTACTGACGTTAGAAAGAGTATCTTCCATATGTCAGGATTTCTGTATCCTTTGTAAGTGGAATGATTAAATGATTACAGTGCACTACTGCAATCAGCTGTCAGCAATCCTTAACTCAAATACCTTTTTTTCTGTATGTATCTTGCATTTGTCCTCCCCTCCCTAAAAAAACGATTCTCGGTAGTTTTTAGCTGCTGAGACTCAGTCCTTTCAACTCTTACGTTTACTTTGATTTTTGGTACTTTAGCTGAATAGGCAGGTCTGTTATGTACATATCCACGCCACTGAACAACAGAATGCACAGTTAAAACTTTGTGGTTTGCTAAATTGCTTGTAATAGAATTCACCTATAATGGCTATAATTAGTCATCCAGCATTGAGAAAAATACTCCTGAACAGTACATAGTTTGGAGCACTGATGTAAAGAAACTGATTAGGATGCATCTTACACCCAGAGTCTGATTTTATGCCAAGTGAACAGTGGGCAGAGCTGTCTTCGTACCTCTCTCTTAGATGTAACACATAGGTCTCATCTAATCCTTTGATAGACTAGCAAACAATCCAGAAAAAGAAGCTGCTTCTGCTGACTCTTATTTATGTCTGGAAGCAATCGCCCAGCTCCACAATATTTCAGTTAGTGTATCAGGTGATCTAGCCATAGAAGAGTTTAGGGTAGACTGTACATTATGCTTTCCACCAGTATTAACTACCTCTATCTATATTTCATTCCAAGAAAAAGAATGTCCTTATAGATGAGAAGACAAAAGACTACTGAGCTGTGGCTGTGTCATAAAATGTGGTAAGGGAAGGGCAGTTAAAGAAAATACAAATCCCATGGTACAAAGGATTAAGAAACTGCATTTTTGCAATATTGTGTATGATTCTGGTCACATGTTTAAGAAAAAGAAACCCAGCTACAGTGTTAATTAGAGCAGGGGCAGGCAAGGTTAGAGAGAGGCCCCATTTCTGTTTTAAAACAAAAGCCACACATTATGTGATTAAACCTGACCACAGGAGGTCATTTTCCTTTCTTCATTCTTACGGGATTTGTACATGTGTTGGGCATATGTGACTGACATACTGACAGCAATATTTGAAAGACTGAGCAAATGAAGAAGGACCTGATTTATCAGATCCTTCGAGGAATCTACAAAACAGAAAAGCAGAAAGAATTGTGATCTGTGCTTCAGGAAGCCTCATTGCAGGGCAGAAACCCGTAACTGTCATGAGCAACACATGTAACCCTCTGATCAAATGAGAAAGCTAAAAGAGAAAAGTACCTGTCATAAAATGACTCCTTAAGCAAAACAGAGCAAGGAAAGGAAAGCCAAGGGAAGGGTCTTTGGAAAGATGAAAGAACTTTGTAGCCAAGGCAGGAAATGCAACGCTGAAGTCAACAAATTAGCACGTTTCAAAGGTAACTGAAAAAAATGACAGGTGATGAGAATAGAGACACGGTGAGCACTTTGAACTGCAAGGATCTGAACCTGCAGCGTGCCATCTCCAGGGTCCCAACGCGCTTAACCGAAGCATTGGTGAAGTCTTGCGAATGGGCACTCTACATCACTGCCTCCAAGTCTGCCCAGTTAGGCGTGTGCCTGACAAAGCTCAGCTGGAAAGGACAGGCGTTCAGTTCCTGACTGCTCGACTGCTTCTAATTCTGACTGGGCATTTTGCAAAGGGGAAAAAATGGGAGTAAACACTTCTGAAACTCAATCAGAATTCAAGAACATACTGGGATAAAACATGCTGAGTACTGAGGTTGCACAATACCTCATCTAAGTTTACAAAATGAAACGTAAAGTTACATCAAAGCTGAGTTTATTTATGACAAATCATTCATTTTATATTACAATAATTACAAACTTTTTTTGCACTTTATTGCCGTATTTTTGTTCTCAGTACACACAAGATGATCAAGAACATGGATTTAGACAGTAAGAAAAAGATATTAAAATTACAAATTTCATGCCCCATTTCTGTGCCATAGAAAAGGCTATCATCAAAAGATTAAAGTTACTAACAAACATACAAGGAGATTCCCCTTACACCTCTTTTCCCAGGAACGTTTGTCATCTAATGTATAGCAAATATATATATACACACACACGTCTCTTGCAAACATACACATTCACATCATCACTGGAAATTTGGCATCTCTCCTGCAGCAGAAAAGCTCCCAGTCATTTTACTTGAACATCTTATTGGGGAAAAAAAAACCCACACAAAAAACCCCACTCTAAAGTCCACGGTTTTAAATTAGCCACCCTATTTCTGAGCCAGCGGTTAGCTTGTCCCTATACCGGGCCGCCAGTGTTGCAGTTTGTGATGAACAGCATCCAACCTACCTTCACCACAGGAAAGGTCTACTAGGGATACTGTCCCTCTCGTACCTAGTCTGAGTCGCTGCTGCTGCTGGAGGAGTCTGTTGACATAACTTCTACATCATCTTCGTTCTCTTTATTGTGTCCCGGAGGCTCCAACATGAAGTCATTACTGTGATTAGGAGGTAGCATGTTCATTGACATATCACTTGACTGCCAAGGATACTGAGGAGCGAGAACATCTGGAAAAAAGGGGCATAATCAATCAAACTATCACCTTTGCATACAGACAGATTCAACAAGACTGCTCAACCACAACTCCAATTTAAAATTAAAACAAATCTTAAAATCCTTCATGAATTTTGGACAGATGAAACCCTCCAGTAACAGCTGGAAAACATCTCATGATGGAGCCATTCCATCACTATAAAAAGCCTGCTCTGCCTGAGAGGCCCATTTATATGTAGGTGGCTCTCGATCACTCATCACTCCACTTCGAAACAGTATATATTCATACAGAGCTTTTCATCTTCAAAGCACAGTTTGAACTGAACTGACTTAACATTCACAACCACTGACAGTAATGAAAACGGTCACCTTCTGTCAGTATGAAAAATAGATGAAAACATTAGATTTAAAAAAAAAAAAAAAAACCATACCACCAGAACACCCTTAAGGCAGACCATAGAAATTCAGAGTAAAAGGTTTTATGCAACTTGGGCTGAAACACCCTGGTTATCCTTTTTCCAACAGCAGATATGGTGCACCAAGTGCAAAGGACAAGAGAGTCCCACTGCAAAACCAGGGCCACAGTCAGAGATCCTTGAGAGGTGCAAATGTCCCACCGTGCCCAGCCAGGCCAGGCTCAGTTGCTTCTGAGCAGCAACTTCTCTCAGCTCTTTTTCTTCTCTTCTCCTCCTACTTCCAAAGCCATCCCATCCTGTACTGCCTACCAACCTACCCTCTCCCCATAACACTTCCTAGTTTCTCCCTTCCCTACCCCCAGAATGGCTCCCATTTCAAAGGTGCAGCACGCATCTACACGCCATTTCTGCTCCCTTCCTTTGAATTTATGTTCCTACTGCTGTGCTCTTCTTCTCCACTCTGTACTGGGCACTGCAGCCAAATCTACCCTTGAGAAGAAACCAGCCATCTCCTGCTTACAGCAAGAATTAAAAGTAATTAGGCAGAGTCAGAAGTGAACAAAACTCCACCCACATGGGACTCTGAGTACAGAAAAAGAGGGTATTGTCTAAGCAGGGGGTCATACATGGTAGACTTACTCTCACTCAGGTGCTGTCTAACACAGAAGCACACGGACTCCACACCCATCTTTAAGTCTGCAGACACCATATATGCAGATTCCATATATGAATTACAGCCACAATCATACCAGATGCATTACCCAGCTGCACAAATCCGACTCACCTGCAGATGTGAGAACATAACACCCCATCCCTGGAAGTGTTCAAGGCCAGGCTGGATGAGGCTTTGAGCAACCTGGTCTAGTGGAAGGTGTCCCTGCCCATGGCAGGGGGGTTGGAACTAGATGGTCTTTAAGGTCCCTTCCAACCCAAACCGTTCTGTGATTCTGTGAATGCAGCCTTTATGCTAGTTCTGTGCCTGCTTTAGGAAGACGCAACTATAGTACCAGGTGGTCTCATCCCAACACTGGTGAAGTTAACCAACTTTAACTGAACCAGCTGAGAATGTAAGCCAGCGTTCTACATCCTGTAGCCATGCCTCAGTGCTAGAACCAGCCCGCTATTAAACCAGGTTGAAGGTGTGTGCTGAGCAGCCTCAGAGTTTTGAGGCTACCAAGCAGCCCCTTGGCTGGCTGGCAGACTCAGTAAGGACTCTGTAACCATGTATCTCTCCACAGAAGTCTCTAAAAGGACTAGATCCCATAATTAACATTCTCAGGACATACCTCCTCAAACCAACAGATTCAGGATCCCTACACAAAATGCCACGGTTGCCTGTACTTTCTTTTAAATGCAGTTTTAATATTTCCTTCTTACCTGACAGTCTAGTAATTAGAGGATTTCCCCTGACATAGGAGACCAAGATTTAATTAACAAGGTTGAGGAGTTTAAATCCCACATTTTCCAGCTTCTCAAGGAAAACTCCTGAAGAGCGGACTTTCAGTTCTTACAGAGACAGCTCTCAAAGGAGCAAATCTGCATCCCTTAAGGCAGAGGAGCCAGCCAGAATGCACCCTACCGAAGCTTAGGTAAATAAATGCTCAAACTCCACGAGGAAAACACAACCTTAACATCTTTGTGACTGTATTTCAAAAGAACAGAGACATGGGCCCAACCTCAGCACTTCCATGGTGGATTGCTATGGACGGATGTCAGGGTACCACTCCTATTCAGCTCATTGACCCATTTTATCCAAGGCCAGAAGTTTAGCAAGGGAGATAATGGAGAACTTTTAAGTCACTTCCTAACAGGTGACAAGAGGCTCAGACAGATGATTGTTTGCTATTTCTCCAATGGAATCATGATACAGGGTTTTTTAACATATAATGTATAAAAATACAATATTACGTATAGTATTATATGATTATACATTAATGCATATAGTCAATATTTAATATACAATTTTTGAAAACAAGCTATCCATAACACCTGCAAGCGACTTAACAGACAGGTAAGAACCGTTACAGATCTCCTATGAATCCAAACTGAGAATTTTTCCAGAATTTGGTCTAACCATGGTAAATTAACGCTACACAGGTCCAATGAGTTCTTGATTCAATTACTGCATTTTACTGCTAAATTCATTTTAATGTGAATGAATGAATCCCACTAAAGTCACCGGAAGTACCCATTTCACTAAGCGATTAAGGGATTAAAGCTTGAATCCAGCACTTGAGATTCTACCCCACCAGCCACCCTTTGCAATGTCTTTTCAATCCACAACTTCGAAGCAGTCTTGCTATACAGAGTGTAGACTAAAGGAAGGTAGGGGATAACAATAAACCTCCCTTTTCTGAATACAGCTTTCACAATTCCATATTTTGTTATCACTGCTAAGAAAAGTTTGCTTTGAAAATGCTTCTTTTTAATATGGTCTGATATCACTCTATTTACAGCAATTTAAAATTGGTGAAGGGTAACTGAGTTTAGTTTACATGGACTTAGTTGTAGCGTACGCGGTATGATTTAGCATGAAATAAAATTACACAACTCCTAATTGTTAACTTCATTTACTAGATCTTCACTGCTAGGGAATAACATTAGCCATAATTTTCATTACCTTGACTCACATTTCCCTTCGCAAAGTCAAATCAATCATTGTTACGTCTTTACAAGGAATAAAGAAAAGCAAAACAAAACTGAGTCTCTCTTACCTGGCAGTCTGCCTGCTGCAAGTGCATCCCCTGGTAAGTGTCCATTAACTCCATTGGTGGATGGGTTGTTCATCTGACCCAAGAGACCACTCCTCATTTCCAGATCTGTCGGATATGGCCTACGTGGGTCCCCTTAAAAAAAAAAAAAAAAAAAAAACACCAAGAAAGAGATGTTTTTAAGTATTAACAACTGTCTTGCAAGCATTAACTTTTTCTTCAGTGCCTAGTTTTGTGAGGGGAAAAAACCCATGCTATGATTGTTTGGATCAGCAATGAGCATCACAGCTGTTTTATTAAAATCCAAGTCTGTGTCTTAGACTTTCTTTGTTCAAACTTGGCAGAAAAAATTTAAAAAATTAAAAAAATAAACCAACACACCATGTTTAAAAGGATCTTTGCTTTCCCTGCTACTTCATAGCAAAACAGCAAGGGCAGGAATTGAAAAAAAACACATTGTCATTTTGGACAAGGAGCACAGTACCAAAAATCAAACCCTGACATAAAGAAAGCCCTGCTTCTGACCCCACTGCTTACTAATGTCCCATGAAAGAACATTAGAAGGGGCAGGAGGGAACGCAACCAAGCACATAGAATCATAGAATCATAGAATGGTTAGGGTTGGAAGGGACCTTAAAGATCATCTAGTTCCAACCCCCCTGCCATGGGCAGGGACACCTTCCACTAGACCAGGTTGCTCAAAGCCTCATCCAGCCTGGCCTTGAACACTCCCAGGGATGGGGCATCC
Organism: Eurypyga helias; assembly: GCF_000690775.1. Taxonomy (NCBI): domain Eukaryota; kingdom Metazoa; phylum Chordata; class Aves; order Eurypygiformes; family Eurypygidae; genus Eurypyga; species Eurypyga helias. The sequence continues at coordinate 8,790 of NW_010265930.1, forward strand.
ACAGCTTCTCTGGACAACCTGTTCCAGCGCTTAAAATTATTAAATATTAGATATAACAGCTGAAAACAATGTTACTCTAGTAAACCCCAGTGTTTTTCACTATATGAAAGTATTAGAAGACCGGATACCATGCTTTGTTATTTAAAAAAGAAAAATCTATTGTTATAAACATGATAGCTACCTGGAACCCATGTCAGAGGGGCACAAACAGCATTGCTAGCACTGATCCTATGGGCATATTTAATTATTTCTTCAGAGGAAATGGCACCTGGAAGAAGGGACAAAAAGTTACTACCTTTCCAAGAGATTGCATCATTCAATTATTAGTGTCCAATATACTGAAATATCAAAAAGATTGTGAATGACATTTTGTCAAACATTAAAAGCCTGCTTCAAATGCAGTGACTGCTTAGAGGATTCTTACGCTATGCAAGGACAAGCTTTGCAGTGAACTGATTTTACAGCCACAAGTTCAGCACACCTTTAATGTCAACAGTTCTTCAACCTTGTGAGAAACACAAGGCAATCTCTTAAGCAGCGTACCTGACAAGCACAGTTTGTAAGAAAACTTCAGTACCTGCTTTAGTATTGAATTTCCTACAGTAAATTCTTTTGTTTAGTAATTGTAGAACAGACATGTAGCAGCCCTTCTAAATATGTGCCCATATTACAAGTAATGAAAACTTTATGAAATTCCTTGAATTTTTTTAATATGGAAGAGCTATAATGAAATGATAAAAAAATACAGTAAAAAAAAAAACAACCTCCATGAAGAAAATGCCTCCCACAAAAAAAAAAAAAGTCAGCGTAGCTTGGCAAGTGTCACAGAGTAGCAGGAATTGTTTCAAATACAAACCCGTATCACCAGCTAGTCAATCTTTCAAATACGATGTTATTGTACAATACACATGAATACAAACATCATCTCCTTTTCCTCAGTAGGCCTCCTGAGGCAATTTGTCTTTGGTGAGATGCTAGGTAATCAGATACAGTACCACCAGTCCAACAAGAGCGTTGAAACCGTTGAATTCAAGTTGAAGTATGAGGATACGTTTGCCACAAAAAACAATTCATTCCCGCCTTTATTCTGAGGAAATGGCTGTAGGTTCATAATGAAATGGAAATTTGTTTACGCATAAACCATGCAAAAGCTGTGATGGTAGAATTTAAAAAAAAAAAAAAAAAAAAAAAAAAAAAAAAAAAAAAAAAAAACAAAAACAAAAAACCCAACCTTAAGTCGAGCTCACTAGCAAATTCCTTTACCACTGCATTTATGTGTACGTACAATCATGGATACTCACCTTTTCTTGCCTTTTCAATTGATTTCAGCTTTTCCTTTGCTTGATAAACAGCTGTTGCCTAGTTGTAAAAAAACAACAAACAAACTAAACCAAACCTTCAATGCATCTTTAATTTGTAAACTTCTACATGAAGTCGGCTCTGTGAATAAACCCTTGCATTTAATTGCATTTTAAGAGAGAAGCCATTCAGTGAACATTTTCAAAATCTACAGAAGTAAAGTAGGTTTGGAAGAAAATTAGCATTATAAAACAAAATTGAATCCCATGATAACTAAACAGGATTTGACTAGTGGAAAAAAAAACCCAAAACCCAAACCATTAAGCTCTTATGAAGTTTTAAATATTTAAATCTTCTCAAACTAACAGAACACCACTTTCTCCAGAACCACCTTTTTCACAAGTAGATGCTCAAAAGGAAACACATCATTATGAACTTACCAGTATGTGTTCTGCTTCTTTCAGTTGTTTCTGCAGCTGCTGAATATCATTATCCCTCTTTTCTACTACCTTTTCTAAAAGCTGCATTTCATGATGGATTTTCCCCTGCTCAACTGCCAACTTCATTAGCTCTTGAAACTCTCCATCTCTCTGAATCAGCAGTTCCAAGATCTATTGAACAAGAGTTTTGTAAAACTTTTAATTTAGCAAGAGTAACAACACCCCCTCAATTGTGCTGTGAAGAAGAGCAACTGACATCCACAGGAGTATTTCTGTTTGCATGTAAAATGAAACAAAATTTCTCCCTCTGTTTGCAGAAACAGCCAACGAATGCTTTTGTAGTGGGGCCAAAACATCATCACCACCATTAGCCCAAGTATGGGAGAGAAAGCAGGCAAGAAAGGGGGAGAAAGCAGGCATTGTGCTTCCCCAAAGAAATACAGTTTAGAAAGACAGCTTACCTGGCTCTCCTCTCCCGGCTGCGGAAGCTTCTGGTTTCTTGAAATTGCCAAAATTTCAATTAGTTCCCTGAAAGGAAAACTCTGTGTTTGCACAATTTTCTAAGACATTATTAGTAAATCACATCAAGTCATCCTAAAACTGTCAGAGTACTGATATCACTACAAAAGCATTCATGGAACTGGCTATTTTACAGCTTTATAGTACAGTGCTGGCAAGGATTTCTCAACTGATTTTGTGAATAGTCTCATGTTTGGAGCATTCTTCCCGGAAAGCGTGGTGAAACACTGGAACAGGCTGCCCAGAGAAGCTGTGGATGCCCCATCCCTGGAAGTGTCCAAGGCCAGGCTGGATGAGGCTTTGAGCAACCTGGTCTAGTGGAAGGGGTCTCTGCCCATGGCAGGGGGGTTGGAACTAGATGATCCTTAAGGTGCCTTCCAACCCAAACCATTCTGTGATTCTATGTTTTCTTTGTTCTTTGAGCTCATTAAGTACTCATGTATTTGTACTCACGAAAGGCGTACGTTCCTACTGAACTACATGAGATGTAAGTAGAAGCTGAGAGAAGCAGCAGCACAATGAAGTGCATTCATATCCTACTTCTACTGCCTTTGCTTGTTACAACAGGGCATTAAAGTTCTCTTCACTATTTGACTTCTCTACTTTTCCTCATTTTTTTCCCCAACAGAGCAAGTTTCACACTTGAGTTCAGAGCAATTACGTCTGTGCTTTCAAACACCTAAAGAGTTTGTTGTGAAACTACTTTTATAACAAGTATTTCCACAATGGTATATCAGTTGTATATCAAACACAAAGAAACACCAAAAACCTAACACTATTCTGGTGCTAGCTCAGAAGTGCTTCGCCAGACTTCTTGATCACGCTTCCAGGTACCCATTTACTTTGCCACCATTCTGAAAAGCCATCAAGAACCTCAGAGGGGACTTGCTAAACAACAAGGCCATGATGCAAAAAGGCATTTTCTGTAAATTCAGCGAATTTATTTGGCTTCTAAGGCTGTGGATGCAGTTCAATGTTATGCATGAGTAACTGTCTGTCAAGACACTGTCCTTGGAACAGCACTAATTCTTTGCTTGGCCCAGTGCAAGCAGCTCAAGTGGGATGTACAACTAATACAGAAGTGGGGTTAGATCTTTAAAATGAAAACAAGTACTTTTCAGAATGTCTGAAAAAGCCCCTCACCGGTAAAACTTTAACTAGCATCTTGGTCTATGTCTCGGTCACTCCTGAACACTAAAATAATTCTAAAAAAAATTACAGCATAGAGAAATTTGCCATTATCACTAAAGCTTTATTACACCTGACCAACACTAAGCAGTAGCTCAGGATAAAATCTGTTCCAAGTAGGTCAGCAACCACCATCAGGGCTGATGTCATGACAGGTTATAATTCTGTCCCGTGTTAGCCAAATAATGCACAGACACTCAAAACTATGCACTACCAAACCAGTACCATGACTGTGAAAGGCCTAGCTCCACAGTGCTGCAACACTTCGCTGATCAACAGGAAAATTCTCAAAACACTGCTGCGGGCTGGTCTGAATTCCTCAGAGCAGAATATTAGTCCCAGGATTTATTAAAAAAAATAGATAAAGAGCAAGCTTGGGTTTTGGGTTTTTTTTTTTCCTTTTCCTAAGGAAAACACATGTTCTCCAGCAACCCACATTACAATAAAATCCAAAACTAAAAATAAAACCTAACCAGAAACAAGAGCAACTGAGCAACATGTTTTCATTCTCCTACCAGTAGTAAATACAGCATGAGTCAGCCACATAGATAGCATGGGTTACTCCCTCTGAAAAAGTTTTCCTAAGATCCTGTTGTCCTCAAAAGGAGAAAAATAATTAGAAGCCAGTTTACCCGCACTGTTAGCTGTGTCTCCACAACACAGCCTGGATAGGGTTATCAGTCCAGCCCCAACAGCATGGGGCTAAGCATCTCAGCGTTTATATGCACTTCAAACACAAGCTCTGCAGCCTACTTCGTGTGAGTTTAACACTAATACAGCCAGTGACCAGAACGGCTGAAGCCATGCAACACCACCTACAAATTTCTGACTTAAAGATAATCTTTAGTGAATAATAAAAACCCTAAACTCGGGGTATGTGTGTGTGTGCATTTCACAGGGAACGCGGGTGTCAACCAAGGAGAAAAGGCAAGAAAAGAAGGATAAGGAAGCTCTCCTGCTGCTCTGTAAGCAGCAAATAAAGCGCCGGCGATGCTCTCCCACTCGGGTGAGAGCGGCGGAGCAGAGCGCAGGAGCGGACCAGCCCCCGGCGCAACACCAACCCCTCTCCCGCCGGAGCCGGCCTGGGGGCCGCGTGGGAGCAGGAAAGCGCGTGTACGGGGGCCGGGCCCTCCTCCCACCCCGCAGCCCCGCGAAGGGTCGGGTCAGGCCGATCCCCTCCCAA